>NW_027207791.1:0-93768 GCF_963455315.2 Globicephala melas
AGCCCGAACCCTAACCCTAACCCTTCCCCGAAGCCTGACCCTCAGCCGTCCCCTAATCCTAACCCGTACGCTGACACTAACCCGCGCCCTCACACGTACGCTCCCCCTAGAGCGTTGTCGTACCCTCACTTGGACCCTAAACCGTCCCCGTCCCCTAACCCTAACCCTAGCCCGAACCCTAACCCTAACCCTTCCCCGAAGCCTGACCCTCAGCCGTCCCCTAATCCTAACCCGTACGCTGACACTAACCCACGCCCTCACACGTACGCTCCCCCTAGAGCGTTGTCTTACCCTCACCTGGACCCTAAACAGTCCCCGTCCCCTAACCCTAACCCTAGCCCGAACCCTAACCCTAACCCTTCCCCGAAGCCTGACCCTCACCCGTCCCCTAATCCTAACCCGTACGCTGACACTAACCCGCGCCCTCACACGTACGCTCCCCCTAGAGCGTTGTCGTACCCTCACCTGGACCCTAAACCGTCCCCATCCCCTAACCCTAACCCTAGCCCGAACCCTAACCCTAACCCTTCCCCGAAGCCTGACCCTCACCCGTCCCCTAATCCTAACCCGTACGCTGACACTAGCCTGCGACCTCACACGTACGCTCCCCCTAGAGCGTTGTCGTACCCTCACCTGGACCCTAAACCGTCCCCGTCCCCTAACCCTAACCCTAGCCCGAACCCTAACCCTAACCCTTCCCCGAAGCCTGACCCTCAGCCGTCCCCTAATCCTAACCCGTACGCTGACACTAACCCGCGCCCTCACACGTACGCTCCCCCTAGAGCGTTGTCGTACCCTCACCTGGACCCTAAACCGTCCCCGTCCCCTAACCCTAACCCTAGCCCGAACCCTAACCCTAACCCTTCCCCGAAGCCTGACCCTCAGCCGTCCCCTAATCCTAACCCGTACTCTGACACTAACCCGCGCCCTCACACGTACGCTCCCCCTAGAGCGTTGTCGTACCCTCACCTGGACCCTAAACCGTCCCCGTCCCCTAACCCTAACCCTAGCCCGAACCCTAACCCTAACCCTTCCCCGAAGCCTGACCCTCACCCGTCCCCTAATCCTAACCCGTACGCTGACACTAGCCCGCGCCCTCACACGTACGCTCCCCCTAGAGCGTTGTCGTACCCTCACCTGGACCCTAAACCGTCCCCGTCCCCTAACCCTAACCCTAGCCCGAACCCTAACCCTAACCCTTCCCCGAAGCCTGACCCTCAGCTGTCCCCTAATCCTAACCCGTACGCTGACACTAACCCGCGCCCTCACACGTACGCTCCCCCTAGAGCGTTGTCGTACCCTCACCTGGACCCTAAACCGTCCCCGTCCCCTAACCCTAACCCTAGCCCGAACCCTAACCCTAACCCTTCCCCGAAGCCTGACCCTCAGCCATCCCCTAATCCTAACCCGTACGCTGACACTAACCCGCGCCCTCACACGTACGCTGCCCCTAGAGCGTTGTCGTACCCTCACCTGGACCCTAAACCGTCCCCGTCCCCTAACCCTAACCCTAGCCCGAACCCTAACCCTAACCCTTCCCCGAAGCCTGACCCACACCCGTCCCCTAATCCTAACCCGTACGCTGACACTAACCCGCGCCCTCACACGTACGCTCCCCCTAGAGCGTTGTCGTACCCTCACCTGGACCCTAAACCGTCCCCGTCCCCTAACCCTAACCCTAGCCCGAACCCTAACCCTAACCCTTCCCCAAAGCCTGACCCTCACCCGTCCCCTAATCCTAACCCGTACGCTGACACTAACCCGCGCCCTCACACGTACGCTCCCCCTAGAGCGTTGTCGTACCCTCACCTGGACCCTAAACCGTCCCCGTCCCCTAACCCTAACCCTAGCCCGAACCCTAACCCTAACCCTTCCCCGAAGCCTGACCCTCACCCGTCCCCTAATCCTAACCCGTACGCTGACACTAACCCGCGCCCTCACACGTACGCTCCCCCTAGAGCGTTGTCGTACCCTCACCTGGACCCTAAACCGTCCCCGTCCCCTAACCCTAACCCTAGCCCGAACCCTAACCCTAACCCTTCCCCGAAGCCTGACCCTCAGCCGTCCCCTAATCCTAACCCGTACGCTGACACTAACCCGCGCCCTCACACGTACGCTCCCCCTAGAGCGTTGTCGTACCCTCACCTGGACCCTAAACCGTCCCCGTCCCCTAACCCTAACCCTAGCCCGAACCCTAACCCTAACCCTTCCCCGAAGCCTGACCTTCACCCGTCCCCTCATCCTAAACCGTACGCTGACACTAACCCGCGCCCTCACACATACGCTCCCCCTAGAGCGTTGTCGTACCCTCACCTGGACCCTAAACCGTCCCCGTCCCCTAACCCTAACCCTAGCCCGAACCCTAAACCTAACCCTTCCCCGAAGCCTGACCCTCAGCCGTCCCCTAATCCTAACCCGTACGCTGACACTAGCCCGCGCCCTCACACGTACGCTCCCCCTAGAGCGTTGTCGTACCCTCACCTGGACCCTAAACCGTCCCCGTCCCCTAACCCTAACCCTAGCCCGAACCCTAACCCTAACCCTTCCCCGAAGCCTGACACTCACCCGTCCCCTAATCCTAACCCGTACGCTGACACTAACCCGCGCCCTCACACGTACGCTCCCCCTAGAGCGTTGTCGTACCCTCACCTGGACCCTAAACCGTCCCCGTCCCCTAACCCTAACCCTAGCCCGAACCCTAACCCTAACCCTTCCCCGAAGCCTGACCCTCAGCCGTCCCCTAATCCTAACCCGTACGCTGACACTAACCCGCGCCCTCAAACGTACGCTCCCCCTAGAGCGTTGTCGTACCCTCACCTGGACCCTAAACCGTCCCCGTCCCCTAACCCTAACCCTAGCCCGAACCCTAACCCTAACCCTTCCCCAAAGCCTGACCCTCAGCCGTCCCCTAATCCTAAACCGTACGCTGACACTAACCCGCGCCCTCACACGTACGCTCCCCCTAGAGCGTTGTCGTACCCTCACCTGGACCCTAAACCGTCCCCGTCCCCTAACCCTAACCCTAGCCCGAACCCTAACCCTAACCCTTTCCCGAAGCCTGACCCTCACCCGTCCCCTAATCCTAACCCGTACGCTGACACTAACCCGCGCCCTCACACGTACGCTCCCCCTAGAGCGTTGTCGTACCCTCACCTGGACCCTAAACCGTCCCCGTCCCCTAACCCTAACCCTAGCCCGAACCCTAACCCTAACCCTTCCCCGAAGCCTGACCCTCAGCCGTCCCCTAATCCTAACCCGTACGCTGACACTAACCCGCGCCCTCACACGTACGCTCCCCCTAGAGCGTTGTCGTACCCTCACTTGGACCCTAAACCGTCCCCGTCCCCTAACCCTAACCCTAGCCCGAACCCTAACCCTAACCCTTCCCCGAAGCCTGACCCTCAGCCGTCCCCTAATCCTAACCCGTACGCTGACACTAACCCACGCCCTCACACGTACGCTCCCCCTAGAGCGTTGTCTTACCCTCACCTGGACCCTAAACAGTCCCCGTCCCCTAACCCTAACCCTAGCCCGAACCCTAACCCTAACCCTTCCCCGAAGCCTGACCCTCACCCGTCCCCTAATCCTAACCCGTACGCTGACACTAACCCGCGCCCTCACACGTACGCTCCCCCTAGAGCGTTGTCGTACCCTCACCTGGACCCTAAACCGTCCCCGTCCCCTAACCCTAACCCTAGCCCGAACCCTAACCCTAACCCTTCCCCGAAGCCTGACCCTCAGCCGTCCCCTAATCCTAACCCGTACGCTGACACTAGCCCGCGACCTCACACGTACGCTCCCCCTAGAGCGTTGTCGTACCCTCACCTGGACCCTAAACCGTCCCCGTCCCCTAACCCTAACCCTAGCCCGAACCCTAACCCTAACCCTTCCCCGAAGCCTGACCCTCAGCCGTCCCCTAATCCTAACCCGTACGCTGACACTAACCCGCGCCCTCACACGTACGCTCCCCCTAGAGCGTTGTCGTACCCTCACCTGGACCCTAAACCGTCCCCGTCCCCTAACCCTAACCCTAGCCCGAACCCTAACCCTAACCCTTCCCCGAAGCCTGACCCTCACCCGTCCCCTAATCCTAACCCGTACGCTGACACTAACCCGCGCCCTCACACGTACGCTCCCCCTAGAGCGTTGTCGTACCCTCACCTGGACCCTAAACCGTCCCCGTCCCCTAACCCTAACCCTAGCCCGAACCCTAACCCTAACCCTTCCCCGAAGCCTGACCCTCACCCGTCCCCTAATCCTAACCCGTACGCTGACACTAGCCCGCGCCCTCACACGTACGCTCCCCCTAGAGCGTTGTCGTACCCTCACCTGGACCCTAAACCGTCCCCGTCCCCTAACCCTAACCCTAGCCCGAACCCTAACCCTAACCCTTCCCCGAAGCCTGACCCTCACCCGTCCCCTAATCCTAACCCGTACGCTGACACTAACCCGCGCCCTCACACGT
The DNA here is from genome assembly GCF_963455315.2 of Globicephala melas. Classification (NCBI taxonomy): domain Eukaryota; kingdom Metazoa; phylum Chordata; class Mammalia; order Artiodactyla; family Delphinidae; genus Globicephala; species Globicephala melas. The sequence goes on from NW_027207791.1 coordinate 4,466, forward strand.
ACGCTCCCCCTAGAGCGTTGTCGTACCCTCACCTGGACCCTAAACCGTCCCCGTCCCCTAACCCTAACCCTAGCCCGAACCCTAACCCTAACCCTTCCCCGAAGCCTGACCCTCAGCCGTCCCCTAATCCTAACCCGTACGCTGACACTAACCCGCGCCCTCACACGTACGCTCCCCCTAGAGCGTTGTCGTACCCTCACCTGGACCCTAAACCGTCCCCGTCCCCTAACCCTAACCCTAGCCCGAACCCTAACCCTAACCCTTCCCCGAAGCCTGACCCTCACCCGTCCCCTAATCCTAACCCGTACGCTGACACTAGCCCGCGCCCTCACACGTACGCTCCCCCTAGAGCGTTGTCGTACCCTCACCTGGACCCTAAACCGTCCCCGTCCCCTAACCCTAACCCTAGCCCGAACCCTAACCCTAACCCTTCCCCGAAGCCTGACCCTCAGCCGTCCCCTAATCCTAACCCGTACGCTGACACTAACCCGCGCCCTCACACGTACGCTCCCCCTAGAGCGTTGTCGTACCCTCACCTGGACCCTAAACCGTCCCCGTCCCCTAACCCTAACCCTAGCCCGAACCCTAACCCTAACCCTTCCCCGAAGCCTGACCCTCACCCGTCCCCTAATCCTAACCCGTACGCTGACACTAACCCGCGCCCTCACACGTACGCTCCCCCTAGAGCGTTGTCGTACCCTCACCTGGACCCTAAACCGTCCCCGTCCCCTAACCCTAACCCTAGCCCGAACCCTAACCCTAACCCTTCCCCGAAGCCTGACCCTCACCCGTCCCCTAATCCTAACCCGTACGCTGACACTAACCCGCGCCCTCACACGTACGCTCCCCCTAGAGCGTTGTCGTACCCTCACCTGGACCCTAAACCGTCCCCGTCCCCTAACCCTAACCCTAGCCCGAACCCTAACCCTAACCCTTCCCCGAAGCCTGACCCTCACCCGTCCCCTAATCCTAACCCGTACGCTGACACTAGCCCGCGCCCTCACACGTACGCTCCCCCTAGAGCGTTGTCGTACCCTCACCTGGACCCTAAACCGTCCCCGTCCCCTAACCCTAACCCTAGCCCGAACCCTAACCCTAACCCTTCCCCGAAGCCTGACCCTCAGCCGTCCCCTAATCCTAACCCGTACGCTGACACTAACCCGCGCCCTCACACGTACGCTCCCCCTAGAGCGTTGTCGTACCCTCACCTGGACCCTAAACCGTCCCCGTCCCCTAACCCTAACCCTAGCCCGAACCCTAACCCTAACCCTTCCCCGAAGCCTGACCCTCACCCGTCCCCTAATCCTAACCCGTACGCTGACACTAACCCGCGCCCTCACACGTACGCTCCCCCTAGAGCGTTGTCGTACCCTCACCTGGACCCTAAACCGTCCCCGTCCCCTAACCCTAACCCTAGCCCGAACCCTAACCCTAACCCTTCCCCGAAGCCTGACCCTCACCCGTCCCCTAATCCTAACCCGTACGCTGACACTAGCCCGCGCCCTCACACGTACGCTCCCCCTAGAGCGTTGTCGTACCCTCACCTGGACCCTAAACCGTCCCCGTCCCCTAACCCTAACCCTAGCCCGAACCCTAACCCTAACCCTTCCCCGAAGCCTGACCCTCACCCGTCCCCTAATCCTAACCCGTACGCTGACACTAACCCGCGCCCTCACACGTACGCTCCCCCTAGAGCGTTGTCGTACCCTCACCTGGACCCTAAACCGTCCCCTTCCCCTAACCCTAACCCTAGCCCGAACCCTAACCCTAACCCTTCCCCGAAGCCTGACCCTCACCCGTCCCCTAATCCTAACCCGTACGCTGACACTAACCCGCGCCCTCACACGTACGCTCCCCCTAGAGCGTTGTCGTACCCTCACCTGGACCCTAAACCGTCCCCGTCCCCTAACCCTAACCCTAGCCCGAACCCTAACCCTAACCCTTTCCCGAAGCCTGACCCTCACCCGTCCCCTAATCCTAACCCGTACGCTGACACTAACCCGCGCCCTCACACGTACGCTCCCCCTAGAGCGTTGTCGTACCCTCACCTGGACCCTAAACCGTCCCCGTCCCCTAACCCTAACCCTAGCCCGAACCCTAACCCTAACCCTTCCCCGAAGCCTGACCCTCACCCGTCCCCTAATCCTAACCCGTACGCTGACACTAACCCGCGCCCTCACACGTACGCTCCCCCTAGAGCGTTGTCGTACCCTCACCTGGACCCTAAACCGTCCCCGTCCCCTAACCCTAACCCTAGCCCGAACCCTAACCCTAACCCTTCCCCGAAGCCTGACCCTCAGCCGTCCCCTAATCCTAACCCGTACGCTGACACTAACCCGCGCCCTCACACGTACGCTCCCCCTAGAGCGTTGTCGTACCCTCACTTGGACCCTAAACCGTCCCCGTCCCCTAACCCTAACCCTAGCCCGAACCCTAACCCTAACCCTTCCCCGAAGCCTGACCCTCAGCCGTCCCCTAATCCTAACCCGTACGCTGACACTAACCCACGCCCTCACACGTACGCTCCCCCTAGAGCGTTGTCTTACCCTCACCTGGACCCTAAACAGTCCCCGTCCCCTAACCCTAACCCTAGCCCGAACCCTAACCCTAACCCTTCCCCGAAGCCTGACCCTCACCCGTCCCCTAATCCTAACCCGTACGCTGACACTAACCCGCGCCCTCACACGTACGCTCCCCCTAGAGCGTTGTCGTACCCTCACCTGGACCCTAAACCGTCCCCATCCCCTAACCCTAACCCTAGCCCGAACCCTAACCCTAACCCTTCCCCGAAGCCTGACCCTCAGCCGTCCCCTAATCCTAACCCGTACGCTGACACTAGCCTGCGACCTCACACGTACGCTCCCCCTAGAGCGTTGTCGTACCCTCACCTGGACCCTAAACCGTCCCCGTCCCCTAACCCTAACCCTAGCCCGAACCCTAACCCTAACCCTTCCCCGAAGCCTGACCCTCAGCCGTCCCCTAATCCTAACCCGTACGCTGACACTAACCCGCGCCCTCACACGTACGCTCCCCCTAGAGCGTTGTCGTACCCTCACCTGGACCCTAAACCGTCCCCGTCCCCTAACCCTAACCCTAGCCCGAACCCTAACCCTAACCCTTCCCCGAAGCCTGACCCTCAGCCGTCCCCTAATCCTAACCCGTACTCTGACACTAACCCGCGCCCTCACACGTACGCTCCCCCTAGAGCGTTGTCGTACCCTCACCTGGACCCTAAACCGTCCCCGTCCCCTAACCCTAACCCTAGCCCGAACCCTAACCCTAACCCTTCCCCGAAGCCTGACCCTCACCCGTCCCCTAATCCTAACCCGTACGCTGACACTAGCCCGCGCCCTCACACGTACGCTCCCCCTAGAGCGTTGTCGTACCCTCACCTGGACCCTAAACCGTCCCCGTCCCCTAACCCTAACCCTAGCCCGAACCCTAACCCTAACCCTTCCCCGAAGCCTGACCCTCAGCTGTCCCCTAATCCTAACCCGTACGCTGACACTAACCCGCGCCCTCACACGTACGCTCCCCCTAGAGCGTTGTCGTACCCTCACCTGGACCCTAAACCGTCCCCGTCCCCTAACCCTAACCCTAGCCCGAACCCTAACCCTAACCCTTCCCCGAAGCCTGACCCTCAGCCATCCCCTAATCCTAACCCGTACGCTGACACTAACCCGCGCCCTCACACGTACGCTGCCCCTAGAGCGTTGTCGTACCCTCACCTGGACCCTAAACCGTCCCCGTCCCCTAACCCTAACCCTAGCCCGAACCCTAACCCTAACCCTTCCCCGAAGCCTGACCCTCACCCGTCCCCTAATCCTAACCCGTACGCTGACACTAACCCGCGCCCTCACACGTACGCTCCCCCTAGAGCGTTGTCGTACCCTCACCTGGACCCTAAACCGTCCCCGTCCCCTAACCCTAACCCTAGCCCGAACCCTAACCCTAACCCTTCCCCAAAGCCTGACCCTCACCCGTCCCCTAATCCTAACCCGTACGCTGACACTAACCCGCGCCCTCACACGTACGCTCCCCCTAGAGCGTTGTCGTACCCTCACCTGGACCCTAAACCGTCCCCGTCCCCTAACCCTAACCCTAGCCCGAACCCTAACCCTAACCCTTCCCCGAAGCCTGACCCTCACCCGTCCCCTAATCCTAACCCGTACGCTGACACTAACCCGCGCCCTCACACGTACGCTCCCCCTAGAGCGTTGTCGTACCCTCACCTGGACCCTAAACCGTCCCCGTCCCCTAACCCTAACCCTAGCCCGAACCCTAACCCTAACCCTTCCCCGAAGCCTGACCCTCACCCGTCCCCTAATCCTAACCCGTACGCTGACACTAACCCGCGCCCTCACACGTACGCTCCCCCTAGAGCGTTGTCGTACCCTCACCTGGACCCTAAACCGTCCCCGTCCCCTAACCCTAACCCTAGCCCGAACCCTAACCCTAACCCTTCCCCGAAGCCTGACCTTCACCCGTCCCCTCATCCTAAACCGTACGCTGACACTAACCCGCGCCCTCACACATACGCTCCCCCTAGAGCGTTGTCGTACCCTCACCTGGACCCTAAACCGTCCCCGTCCCCTAACCCTAACCCTAGCCCGAACCCTAAACCTAACCCTTCCCCGAAGCCTGACCCTCAGCCGTCCCCTAATCCTAACCCGTACGCTGACACTAGCCCGCGCCCTCACACGTACGCTCCCCCTAGAGCGTTGTCGTACCCTCACCTGGACCCTAAACCGTCCCCGTCCCCTAACCCTAACCCTAGCCCGAACCCTAACCCTAACCCTTCCCCGAAGCCTGACACTCACCCGTCCCCTAATCCTAACCCGTACGCTGACACTAACCCGCGCCCTCACACGTACGCTCCCCCTAGAGCGTTGTCGTACCCTCACCTGGACCCTAAACCGTCCCCGTCCCCTAACCCTAACCCTAGCCCGAACCCTAACCCTAACCCTTCCCCGAAGCCTGACCCTCAGCCGTCCCCTAATCCTAACCCGTACGCTGACACTAACCCGCGCCCTCAAACGTACGCTCCCCCTAGAGCGTTGTCGTACCCTCACCTGGACCCTAAACCGTCCCCGTCCCCTAACCCTAACCCTAGCCCGAACCCTAACCCTAACCCTTCCCCAAAGCCTGACCCTCAGCCGTCCCCTAATCCTAAACCGTACGCTGACACTAACCCGCGCCCTCACACGTACGCTCCCCCTAGAGCGTTGTCGTACCCTCACCTGGACCCTAAACCGTCCCCGTCCCCTAACCCTAACCCTAGCCCGAACCCTAACCCTAACCCTTCCCCGAAGCCTGACCCTCACCCGTCCCCTAATCCTAACCCGTACGCTGACACTAACCCGCGCCCTCACACGTACGCTCCCCCTAGAGCGTTGTCGTACCCTCACCTGGACCCTAAATCGTCCCCGTCCCCTAACCCTAACCCTAGCCCGAACCCTAACCCTAACCCTTCCCCGAAGCCTGACCCTCACCCGTCCCCTAATCCTAACCCGTACGCTGACACTAACCCGCGCCCTCACACGTACGCTCCCCCTAGAGCGTTGTCGTACCCTCACCTGGACCCTAAACCGTCCCCGTCCCCTAACCCTAACCCTAGCCCGAACCCTAACCCTAACCCTTCCCCGAAGCCTGAACCTCAGCCGTCCCATAATCCTAACCCGTACGCTGACACTAACCCGCGCCCTCACACGTACGCTCCCCCTAGAGCGTTGTCGTACCCTCACCTGGACCCTAAACCGTCCCCGTCCCCTAACCCTAACCCTAGCCCGAACCCTAACCCTAACCCTTCCCCGAAGCCTGACCCTCACCCGTCCCCTAATCCTAACCCGTACGCTGACACTAACCCGCGCCCTCACACGTACGCTCCCCCTAGAGCGTTGTCGTACCCTCACCTGGACCCTAAACCGTCCCCGTCCCCTAACCCTAACCCTAGCCCGAACCCTAACCCTAACCCTTCCCCGAAGCCTGACCCTCACCCGTCCCCTAATCCTAACCCGTACGCTGACACTAGCCCGCGCCCTCACACGTACGCTCCCCCTAGAGCGTTGTCGTACCCTCACCTGGACCCTAAACCGTCCCCGTCCCCTAACCCTAACCCTAGCCCGAACCCTAACCCTAACCCTTCCCCGAAGCCTGACCCTCACCCGTCCCCTAATCCTAACCCGTACGCTGACACTAACCCGCGCCCTCACACGTACGCTCCCCGTAGAGCGTTGTCGTACCCTCACCTGGACCCTAAACCGTCCCTGTCCCCTAACCCTAACCCTAGCCCGAGCCCTAACCCTAACCCTTCCCCGAAGCCTGACCCTCACCCGTCCCCTAATCCTAACCCGTACGCTGACACTAACCCGCGCCCTCACACGTACGCTCCCCCTAGAGCGTTGTCGTACCCTCACCTGGACCCTAAACCGTCCCCGTCCCCTAACCCTAACCCTAGCCCGAACCCTAACCCTAACCCTTCCCCGAAGCCTGAACCTCAGCCGTCCCCTAATCCTAACCCGTACGCTGACACTAACCCGCGCCCTCACACGTACGCTCCCCCTAGAGCATTGTCGTACCCTCACCTGGACCCTAAACCGTCCCCGTCCCCTAACCCTAACCCTAGCCCGAACCCTAACCCTAACCCTTCCCCGAAGCCTGACCCTCAGCCGTCCCCTAATCCTAAACCGTACGCTGACACTAACCCGCGCCCTCACACGTACCCTCCCTCTAGAGCGTTGTCGTACCCTCACCTGGACCCTAAACCGTCCCCGTCCCCTAACCCTAACCCTAGCCCGAACCCTATCCCTAACCCTTCCCCGAAGCCTGACCCTCACCCGTCCCCTAATCCTAACCCGTACGCTGACACTAACCCGCGCCCTCACACGTACGCTCCCCCTAGAGCGTTGTCGTACCCTCACCTGGACCCTAAACCGTCCCCGTCCCCTAACCCTAACCCTAGCCCGAACCCTAACCCTAACCCTTCCCCGAAGCCTGACCCTCACCCGTCCCCTAATCCTAACCCGTACGCTGACACTAACCCGCGCCCTCACACGTACGCTCCCCCTAGAGCGTTGTCGTACCCTCACCTGGACCCTAAACCGTCCCCGTCCCCTAACCCTAACCCTAGCCCGAACCCTAACCCTAACCCTTCCCCGAAGCCTGACCCTCAGCCGTCCCCTAATCCTAACCCGAACGCTGACACTAACCCGCGCCCTCACACGTACGCTCCCCCTAGAGCGTTGTCGTACCCTCACCTGGACCCTAAACCTTCCCCGTCCCCTAACCCTAACACTAGCCCGAACCCTAACCCTAACCCTTCCCCGAAGCCTGACCCTCAGCCGTCCCCTAATCCTAACCCGTACGCTGACACTAACCCGCGCCCTCACACGTACGCTCCCCCTAGAGCGTTGTCGTACCCTCACCTGGACCCTAAACCGTCCCCGTCCCCTAACCCTAACCCTAGCCCGAACCCTAACCCTAACCCTTCCCCGAAGCCTGACCCTCACCCGTCCCCTAATCCTAACCCGTACGCTGACACTAACCCGCGCCCTCACACGTACGCTCCCCCTAGAGCGTTGTCGTACCCTCACCTGGACCCTAAACCGTCCCCGTCCCCTAACCCTAACCCTAGCCCGAACCCTAACCCTAACCCTTCCCCGAAGCCTGACCCTCACCCGTCCCCTAATCCTAACCCGTACGCTGACACTAACCCGCGCCCTCACACGTACGCTCCCCCTAGAGCGTTGTCGTACCCTCACCTGGACCCTACACCGTCCCCGTCCCCTAACCCTAACCCTAGCCCGAACCCTAACCCTAACCCTTCCCCGAAGCCTGACCCTCACCCGTCCCCTAATCCTAACCCATACGCTGACACTAACCCGCGCCCTCACACGTACACTCCCCCTAGAGCGTTGTCGTACCCTCACCTGGACCCTAAACCGTCCCCTTCCCCTAACCCTAACCCTAGCCCGAACCCTAACCCTAACCCTTCCCCGAAGCCTGACCCTCACCCGTCCCCTAATCCTAACCCATACGCTGACACTAACCCGCGCCCTCACACGTACGCTCCCCCTATAGCGTTGTCGTACCCTCACCTGGACCCTAAACCGTCCCCGTCCCCTAACCCTAACCCTAGCCCGAACCCTAACCCTAAACCTTCCCCGAAGCCTGACCCTCACCCGTCCCCTAATCCTAACCCGTACGCTGACACTAACCCGCGCACTCACACGTACGCTCCCCCTAGAGCGTTGTCGTACCCTCACCTGGACCCTAAACCGTCCCCGTCCCCTAACCCTAACCCTAGCCCGAACCCTAACCCTAACCCTTCCCCGAAGCCTGACCCTCACCCGTCCCCTAATCCTAACCCGTACGCTGACACTAACCCGCGCCCTCACACGTACGCTCCCCCTAGAGCGTTGTCGTACCCTCACCTGGACCCTAAACCGTCTCCGTCCCCTAACCCTAACCCTAGCCCGAACCCTAACCCTAACCCTTCCCCGAAGCCTGACCCTCACCCGTCCCCTAATCCTAACCCGTACGCTGACACTAACCCACGCCCTCACACGTACGCTCCCCCTAGAGCGTTGTCGTACCCTCACCTGGACCCTAAACCGTCCCCGTCCCCTAACCCTAACCCTAGCCCGAACCCTAACCCTAACCCTTCCCCGAAGCCTGACCCTCACCCGTCCCCTAATCCTAACCCGTACGCTGACACTAACCCGCGCCCTCACACGTACGCTCCCCCTAGAGCGTTGTCGTACCCTCACCTGGACCCTAAACCGTCCCCGTCCCCTAACCCTAACCCTAGCCCGAACCCTAACCCTAACCCTTCCCCGAAGCCTGACCCTCACCCGTCCCCTAATCCTAACCCGTACGCTGACACTAACCCGCGCCCTCACACGTACGCTCCCCCTAGAGCGTTGTCGTACCCTCACCTGGACCCTAAACCGTCCCCGTCCCCTAACCCTAACCCTAGCCCAAACCCTAACCCTAACCCTTCCCCGAAGCCTGACCCTCACCCGTCCCCTAATCCTAACCCGTACGCTGACACTAACCCGCGCCCTCACACGTACGCTCCCCCTAGAGCGTTGTCGTACCCTCACCTGGACCCTAAACCGTCCCCGTCCCCTAACCCTAACCCTAGCCCGAACCCTAACCCTAACCCTTCCCCGAAGCCTGACCCTCAGCCGTCCCCTAATCCTAACCCGTACGCTGACACTAACCCGCGCCCTCACACGTACGCTCCCCCTAGAGCGTTGTCGTACCCTCACCTGGACCCTAAACCGTCCCCGTCCCCTAACCCTAACCCTAGCCCGAACCCTAACCCTAACCCTTCCCCCAAGCCTGACCCTCACCCGTCCCCTAATCCTAACCCGTACGCTGACACTAGCCCGCGCCCTCACACGTACGCTCCCCCTAGAGCGTGTCGTACCCTCACCTGGACCCTAAACCGTCCCCGTCCCCTAACCCTAGCCCGAACCCTAACCCTAACCCTTCCCCGAAGCCTGACCCTCACCCGTCCCCTAATCCTAACCCGTACGCTGACACTAACCCGCGCCCTCACACGTACGCTCCCCCTAGAGCGTTGTCGTACCCTCACCTGGACCCTAAACCGTCCCCTAACCCTAACCCTAACCCTAGCCCGAACCCTAACCCTAACCCTTCCCCGAAGCCTGACCCTCACCCGTCCCCTAATCCTAACCCGTACGCTGACACTAACCCGCGCCCTCACACGTACGCTCCCCCTAGAGCGTTGTCGTACCCTCACCTGGACCCTAAACCGTCCCCGTCCCCTAACCCTAACCCTAGCCCGAACCCTAACCCTAACCCTTCCCCAAAGCCTGACCCTCACCCGTCCCCTAATCCTAACCCGTACGCTGACACTAACCCGCGCCCTCACACGTACGCTCCCCCTAGAGCGTTGTCGTACCCTCACCTGGACCCTAAACCGTCCCCGTCCCCTAACCCTAACCCTAGCCCGAACCCTAACCCTAACCCTTCCCCGAAGCCTGACCCTCACCCGTCCCCTAATCCTAACCCGTACGCTGACACTAGCCCGCGCCCTCACACGTACGCTCCCCCTAGAGCGTGTCGTACCCTCACCTGGACCCTAAACCGTCCCCGTCCCCTAACCCTAGCCCGAACCCTAACCCTAACCCTTCCCCGAAGCCTGACCCTCACCCGTCCCCTAATCCTAACCCGTACGCTGACACTAACCCGCGCCCTCACACGTACGCTCCCCCTAGAGCGTTGTCGTACCCTCACCTGGACCCTAAACCGTCCCCGTCCCCTAACCCTAACCCTAGCCCGAACCCTAACCCTAACCCTTCCCCGAAGCCTGACCCTCAGCCGTCCCCTAATCCTAACCCGTACGCTGACACTAACCCGCGCCCTCACACGTACGCTCCCCCTAGAGCGTTGTCGTACCCTCACCTGGACCCTAAACCGTCCCCGTCCCCTAACCCTAACCCTAGCCCGAACCCTAACCCTAACCCTTCCCCAAAGCCTGACCCTCACCCGTCCCCTAATCCTAACCCGTACGCTGACACTAACCCGCGCCCTCACACGTACGCTCCCCCTAGAGCGTTGTCGTACCCTCACCTGGACCCTAAACCGTCCCCGTCCCCTAACCCTAACCCTAGCCCGAACCCTAACCCTAACCCTTCCCCGAAGCCTGACCCTCACCCGTCCCCTAATCCTAACCCGTACGCTGACACTAACCCGCGCCCTCACACGTACGCTCCCCCTAGAGCGTTGTCGTACCCTCACCTGGACCCTAAACCGTCCCCGTCCCCTAACCCTAACCCTAGCCCGAACCCTAACCCTAACCCTTCCCCGAAGCCTGACCCTCACTCGTCCCCTAATCCTAACCCGTACGCTGACACTAGCCCGCGCCCTCACACGTACGCTCCCCCTAGAGCGTGTCGTACCCTCACCTGGACCCTAAACCGTCCCCGTCCCCTAACCCTAGCCCGAACCCTAACCCTAACCCTTCCCCGAAGCCTGACCCTCACCCGTCCCCTAATCCTAACCCGTACGCTGACACTAACCCGCGCCCTCACACGTACGCTCCCCCTAGAGCGTTGTCGTACCCTCACCTGGACCCTAAACCGTCCCCGTCCCCTAACCCTAACCCTAGCCCGAACCCTAACCCTAACCCTTCCCCGAAGCCTGACCCTCACCCGTCCCCTAATCCTAACCCGTACGCTGACACTAAACCGCGCCCTCACACGTACGCTCCCCCTAGAGCGTTGTCGTACCCTCACCTGGACCCTAAACCGTCCCCGTCCCCTAACCCTAACCCTAGCCCGAACCCTAACCCTAACCCTTCCCCGAAGCCTGACCCTCACCCGTCCCCTAATCCTAACCCGTACGCTGACACTAACCCGCGCCCTCACACGTACGCTCCCCCTAGAGCGTTGTCGTACCCTCACCTGGACCCTAAACCGTCCCCGTCCCCTAACCCTAACCCTAGCCCGAACCCTAACCCTAACCCTTCCCCGAAGCCTGACCCTCACCCGTCCCCTAATCCTAACCCGTACGCTGACACTAACCCGCGCCCTCACACGTACGCTCCCCCTAGAGCGTTGTCGTACCCTCACCTGGACCCTAAACCGTCCCCGTCCCCTAACCCTAACCCTAGCCCGAACCCTAACCCTAACCCTTCCCCGAAGCCTGACCCTCAGCCGTCCCCTAATCCTAACCCGTACGCTGACACTAACCCGCGCCCTGACACGTACGCTCCCCCTAGAGCGTTGTCGTACCCTCACCTGGACCCTAAACCGTCCCCATCCCCTAACCCTAACCCTAGCCCGAACCCTAACCCTAACCCTTCCCCGAAGCCTGACCCTCACCCGTCCCCTAATCCTAACCCGTACGCTGACACTAACCCGCGCCCTCACACGTACGCTCCCCCTAGAGCGTTGTCGTACCCTCACCTGGACCCTAAACCGTCCCCGTCCCCTAACCCTAACCCTAGCCCGAACCCTAACCCTAACCCTTCCCCGAAGCCTGACCCTCACCCGTCCCCTAATCCTAACCCGTACGCTGACACTAACCCGCGCCCTCACACGTACGCTCCCCCTAGAGCGTTGTCGTACCCTCACCTGGACCCTAAACCGTCCCCGTCCCCTAACCCTAACCCTAGCCCGAACCCTAACCCTAACCCTTCCCCGAAGCCTGACCCTCACCCGTCCCCTAATCCTAACCCGTACGCTGACACTAGCCCGCGCCCTCACACGTACGCTCCCCCTAGAGCGTGTCGTACCCTCACCTGGACCCTAAACCGTCCCCGTCCCCTAACCCTAGCCCGAACCCTAACCCTAACCCTTCCCCGAAGCCTGACCCTCACCCGTCCCCTAATCCTAACCCGTACGCTGACACTAACCCGCGCCCTCACACGTACGCTCCCCCTAGAGCGTTGTCGTACCCTCACCTGGACCCTAAACCGTCCCCTAACCCTAACCCTAACCCTAGCCCGAACCCTGACCCTAACCCTTCCCCGAAGCCTGACCCTCACCCGTCCCCTAATCCTAACCCGTACGCTGACACTAACCCGCGCCCTCACACGTACGCTCCCCCTAGAGCGTTGTCGTACCCTCACCTGGACCCTAAACCGTCCCCGTCCCCTAACCCTAACCCTAGCCCGAACCCTAACCCTAACCCTTCCCCAAAGCCTGACCCTCACCCGTCCCCTAATCCTAACCCGTACGCTGACACTAACCCGCGCCCTCACACGTACGCTCCCCCTAGAGCGTTGTCGTACCCTCACCTGGACCCTAAACCGTCCCCGTCCCCTAACCCTAACCCTAGCCCGAACCCTAACCCTAACCCTTCCCCGAAGCCTGACCCTCACCCGTCCCCTAATCCTAACCCGTACGCTGACACTAACCCGCGCCCTCACACGTACGCTCCCCCTAGAGCGTTGTCGTACCCTCACCTGGACCCTAAACCGTCCCCGTCCCCTAACCCTAACCCTAGCCCGAACCCTAACCCTAACCCTTCCCCGAAGCCTGACCCTCACCCGTCCCCTAATCCTAACCCGTACGCTGACACTAGCCCGCGCCCTCACACGTACGCTCCCCCTAGAGCGTGTCGTACCCTCACCTGGACCCTAAACCGTCCCCGTCCCCTAACCCTAGCCCGAACCCTAACCCTAACCCTTCCCCGAAGCCTGACCCTCACCCGTCCCCTAATCCTAACCCGTACGCTGACACTAACCCGCGCCCTCACACGTACGCTCCCCCTAGAGCGTTGTCGTACCCTCACCTGGACCCTAAACCGTCCCCGTCCCCTAACCCTAACCCTAGCCCGAACCCTAACCCTAACCCTTCCCCGAAGCCTGACCCTCAGCCGTCCCCTAATCCTAACCCGTACGCTGACACTAACCCGCGCCCTCACACGTACGCTCCCCCTAGAGCGTTGTCGTACCCTCACCTGGACCCTAAACCGTCCCCGTCCCCTAACCCTAACCCTAGCCCGAACCCTAACCCTAACCCTTCCCCAAAGCCTGACCCTCACCCGTCCCCTAATCCTAACCCGTACGCTGACACTAACCCGCGCCCTCACACGTACGCTCCCCCTAGAGCGTTGTCGTACCCTCACCTGGACCCTAAACCGTCCCCGTCCCCTAACCCTAACCCTAGCCCGAACCCTAACCCTAACCCTTCCCCGAAGCCTGACCCTCACCCGTCCCCTAATCCTAACCCGTACGCTGACACTAACCCGCGCCCTCACACGTACGCTCCCCCTAGAGCGTTGTCGTACCCTCACCTGGACCCTAAACCGTCCCCTAACCCTAACCCTAACCCTAGCCCGAACCCTAACCCTAACCCTTCCCCGAAGCCTGACCCTCACCCGTCCCCTAATCCTAACCCGTACGCTGACACTAGCCAGCGCCCTCACACGTACGCTCCCCCTAGAGCGTGTCGTACCCTCACCTGGACCCTAAACCGTCCCCGTCCCCTAACCCTAGCCCGAACCCTAACCCTAACCCTTCCCCGAAGCCTGACCCTCACCCGTCCCCTAATCCTAACCCGTACGCTGACACTAACCCGCGCCCTCACACGTACGCTCCCCCTAGAGCGTTGTCGTACCCTCACCTGGACCCTAAACCGTCCCCGTCCCCTAACCCTAACCCTAGCCCGAACCCTAACCCTAACCCTTCCCCGAAGCCTGACCCTCACCCGTCCCCTAATCCTAACCCGTACGCTGACACTAACCCGCGCCCTCACACGTACGCTCCCCCTAGAGCGTTGTCGTACCCTCACCTGGACCCTAAACCGTCCCCGTCCCCTAACCCTAACCCTAGCCCGAACCCTAACCCTAACCCTTCCCCGAAGCCTGACCCTCACCCGTCCCCTAATCCTAACCCGTACGCTGACACTAACCCGCGCCCTCACACGTACGCTCCCCCTAGAGCGTTGTCGTACCCTCACCTGGACCCTAAACCGTCCCCGTCCCCTAACCCTAACCCTAGCCCGAACCCTAACCCTAACCCTTCCCCGAAGCCTGACCCTCACCCGTCCCCTAATCCTAACCCGTACGCTGACACTAACCCGCGCCCTCACACGTACGCTCCCCCTAGAGCGTTGTCGTACCCTCACCTGGACCCTAAACCGTCCCCGTCCCCTAACCCTAACCCTAGCCCGAACCCTAACCCTAACCCTTCCCCGAAGCCTGACCCTCAGCCGTCCCCTAATCCTAACCCGTACGCTGACACTAACCCGCGCCCTCACACGTACGCTCCCCCTAGAGCGTTGTCGTACCCTCACCTGGACCCTAAACCGTCCCCGTCCCCTAACCCTAACCCTAGCCCGAACCCTAACCCTAACCCTTCCCCGAAGCCTGACCCTCAGCCGTCCCCTAATCCTAACCCGTACGCTGACACTAACCCGCGCCCTCACACGTACGCTCCCCCTAGAGCGTTGTCGTACCCTCACCTGGACCCTAAACCGTCCCCGTCCCCTAACCCTAACCCTAGCCCGAACCCTAACCCTAACCCTTCCCCGAAGCCTGACCCTCACCCGTCCCCTAATCCTAACCCGTACGCTGACACTAACCCGCGCCCTCACACGTACGCTCCCCCTAGAGCGTTGTCGTACCCTCACCTGGACCCTAAACCGTCCCCGTCCCCTAACCCTAACCCTAGCCCGAACCCTAACCCTAACCCTTCCCCGAAGCCTGACCCTCAGCCGTCCCCTAATCCTAACCCGTACGCTGACACTAACCCGCGCCCTCACACGTACGCTCCCCCTAGAGCGTTGTCGTACCCTCACCTGGACCCTAAACCGTCCCCGTCCCCTAACCCTAACCCTAGCCCGAACCCTAACCCTAACCCTTCCCCGAAGCCTGACCCTCACCCGTCCCCTAATCCTAACCCGTACGCTGACACTAACCCGCGCCCTCACACGTACGCTCCCCCTAGAGCGTTGTCGTACCCTCACCTGGACCCTAAACCGTCCCCGTCCCCTAACCCTAACCCTAGCCCGAACCCTAACCCTAACCCTTCCCCGAAGCCTGACCCTCACCCGTCCCCTAATCCTAACCCGTACGCTGACACTAACCCGCGCCCTCA
The DNA here is from genome assembly GCF_963455315.2 of Globicephala melas. Classification (NCBI taxonomy): domain Eukaryota; kingdom Metazoa; phylum Chordata; class Mammalia; order Artiodactyla; family Delphinidae; genus Globicephala; species Globicephala melas. Next base: position 20,043 of record NW_027207791.1, read on the forward strand.
CACGTACGCTCCCCCTAGAGCGTTGTCGTACCCTCACCTGGACCCTAAACCGTCCCCGTCCCCTAACCCTAACCCTAGCCCGAACCCTAACCCTAACCCTTCCCCGAAGCCTGACCCTCACCCGTCCCCTAATCCTAACCCGTACGCTGACACTAGCCCGCGCCCTCACACGTACGCTCCCCCTAGAGCGTTGTCGTACCCTCACCTGGACCCTAAACCGTCCCCGTCCCCTAACCCTAACCCTAGCCCGAACCCTAACCCTAACCCTTCCCCGAAGCCTGACCCTCAGCCGTCCCCTAATCCTAACCCGTACGCTGACACTAACCCGCGCCCTCACACGTACGCTCCCCCTAGAGCGTTGTCGTACCCTCACCTGGACCCTAAACCGTCCCCGTCCCCTAACCCTAACCCTAGCCCGAACCCTAACCCTAACCCTTCCCCGAAGCCTGACCCTCACCCGTCCCCTAATCCTAACCCGTACGCTGACACTAACCCGCGCCCTCACACGTACGCTCCCCCTAGAGCGTTGTCGTACCCTCACCTGGACCCTAAACCGTCCCCGTCCCCTAACCCTAACCCTAGCCCGAACCCTAACCCTAACCCTTCCCCGAAGCCTGACCCTCACCCGTCCCCTAATCCTAACCCGTACGCTGACACTAGCCCGCGCCCTCACACGTACGCTCCCCCTAGAGCGTTGTCGTACCCTCACCTGGACCCTAAACCGTCCCCGTCCCCTAACCCTAACCCTAGCCCGAACCCTAACCCTAACCCTTCCCCGAAGCCTGACCCTCACCCGTCCCCTAATCCTAACCCGTACGCTGACACTAACCCGCGCCCTCACACGTACGCTCCCCCTAGAGCGTTGTCGTACCCTCACCTGGACCCTAAACCGTCCCCGTCCCCTAACCCTAACCCTAGCCCGAACCCTAACCCTAACCCTTCCCCGAAGCCTGACCCTCACCCGTCCCCTAATCCTAACCCGTACGCTGACACTAACCCGCGCCCTCACACGTACGCTCCCCCTAGAGCGTTGTCGTACCCTCACCTGGACCCTAAACCGTCCCCGTCCCCTAACCCTAACCCTAGCCCGAACCCTAACCCTAACCCTTTCCCGAAGCCTGACCCTCACCCGTCCCCTAATCCTAACCCGTACGCTGACACTAACCCGCGCCCTCACACGTACGCTCCCCCTAGAGCGTTGTCGTACCCTCACCTGGACCCTAAACCGTCCCCGTCCCCTAACCCTAACCCTAGCCCGAACCCTAACCCTAACCCTTCCCCGAAGCCTGACCCTCACCCGTCCCCTAATCCTAACCCGTACGCTGACACTAACCCGCGCCCTCACACGTACGCTCCCCCTAGAGCGTTGTCGTACCCTCACCTGGACCCTAAACCGTCCCCGTCCCCTAACCCTAACCCTAGCCCGAACCCTAACCCTAACCCTTCCCCGAAGCCTGACCCTCAGCCGTCCCCTAATCCTAACCCGTACGCTGACACTAACCCGCGCCCTCACACGTACGCTCCCCCTAGAGCGTTGTCGTACCCTCACTTGGACCCTAAACCGTCCCCGTCCCCTAACCCTAACCCTAGCCCGAACCCTAACCCTAACCCTTCCCCGAAGCCTGACCCTCAGCCGTCCCCTAATCCTAACCCGTACGCTGACACTAACCCACGCCCTCACACGTACGCTCCCCCTAGAGCGTTGTCTTACCCTCACCTGGACCCTAAACAGTCCCCGTCCCCTAACCCTAACCCTAGCCCGAACCCTAACCCTAACCCTTCCCCGAAGCCTGACCCTCACCCGTCCCCTAATCCTAACCCGTACGCTGACACTAACCCGCGCCCTCACACGTACGCTCCCCCTAGAGCGTTGTCGTACCCTCACCTGGACCCTAAACCGTCCCCATCCCCTAACCCTAACCCTAGCCCGAACCCTAACCCTAACCCTTCCCCGAAGCCTGACCCTCAGCCGTCCCCTAATCCTAACCCGTACGCTGACACTAGCCTGCGACCTCACACGTACGCTCCCCCTAGAGCGTTGTCGTACCCTCACCTGGACCCTAAACCGTCCCCGTCCCCTAACCCTAACCCTAGCCCGAACCCTAACCCTAACCCTTCCCCGAAGCCTGACCCTCAGCCGTCCCCTAATCCTAACCCGTACGCTGACACTAACCCGCGCCCTCACACGTACGCTCCCCCTAGAGCGTTGTCGTACCCTCACCTGGACCCTAAACCGTCCCCGTCCCCTAACCCTAACCCTAGCCCGAACCCTAACCCTAACCCTTCCCCGAAGCCTGACCCTCAGCCGTCCCCTAATCCTAACCCGTACTCTGACACTAACCCGCGCCCTCACACGTACGCTCCCCCTAGAGCGTTGTCGTACCCTCACCTGGACCCTAAACCGTCCCCGTCCCCTAACCCTAACCCTAGCCCGAACCCTAACCCTAACCCTTCCCCGAAGCCTGACCCTCACCCGTCCCCTAATCCTAACCCGTACGCTGACACTAGCCCGCGCCCTCACACGTACGCTCCCCCTAGAGCGTTGTCGTACCCTCACCTGGACCCTAAACCGTCCCCGTCCCCTAACCCTAACCCTAGCCCGAACCCTAACCCTAACCCTTCCCCGAAGCCTGACCCTCAGCTGTCCCCTAATCCTAACCCGTACGCTGACACTAACCCGCGCCCTCACACGTACGCTCCCCCTAGAGCGTTGTCGTACCCTCACCTGGACCCTAAACCGTCCCCGTCCCCTAACCCTAACCCTAGCCCGAACCCTAACCCTAACCCTTCCCCGAAGCCTGACCCTCAGCCATCCCCTAATCCTAACCCGTACGCTGACACTAACCCGCGCCCTCACACGTACGCTGCCCCTAGAGCGTTGTCGTACCCTCACCTGGACCCTAAACCGTCCCCGTCCCCTAACCCTAACCCTAGCCCGAACCCTAACCCTAACCCTTCCCCGAAGCCTGACCCTCACCCGTCCCCTAATCCTAACCCGTACGCTGACACTAACCCGCGCCCTCACACGTACGCTCCCCCTAGAGCGTTGTCGTACCCTCACCTGGACCCTAAACCGTCCCCGTCCCCTAACCCTAACCCTAGCCCGAACCCTAACCCTAACCCTTCCCCAAAGCCTGACCCTCACCCGTCCCCTAATCCTAACCCGTACGCTGACACTAACCCGCGCCCTCACACGTACGCTCCCCCTAGAGCGTTGTCGTACCCTCACCTGGACCCTAAACCGTCCCCGTCCCCTAACCCTAACCCTAGCCCGAACCCTAACCCTAACCCTTCCCCGAAGCCTGACCCTCACCCGTCCCCTAATCCTAACCCGTACGCTGACACTAACCCGCGCCCTCACACGTACGCTCCCCCTAGAGCGTTGTCGTACCCTCACCTGGACCCTAAACCGTCCCCGTCCCCTAACCCTAACCCTAGCCCGAACCCTAACCCTAACCCTTCCCCGAAGCCTGACCCTCACCCGTCCCCTAATCCTAACCCGTACGCTGACACTAACCCGCGCCCTCACACGTACGCTCCCCCTAGAGCGTTGTCGTACCCTCACCTGGACCCTAAACCGTCCCCGTCCCCTAACCCTAACCCTAGCCCGAACCCTAACCCTAACCCTTCCCCGAAGCCTGACCTTCACCCGTCCCCTCATCCTAAACCGTACGCTGACACTAACCCGCGCCCTCACACATACGCTCCCCCTAGAGCGTTGTCGTACCCTCACCTGGACCCTAAACCGTCCCCGTCCCCTAACCCTAACCCTAGCCCGAACCCTAAACCTAACCCTTCCCCGAAGCCTGACCCTCAGCCGTCCCCTAATCCTAACCCGTACGCTGACACTAGCCCGCGCCCTCACACGTACGCTCCCCCTAGAGCGTTGTCGTACCCTCACCTGGACCCTAAACCGTCCCCGTCCCCTAACCCTAACCCTAGCCCGAACCCTAACCCTAACCCTTCCCCGAAGCCTGACACTCACCCGTCCCCTAATCCTAACCCGTACGCTGACACTAACCCGCGCCCTCACACGTACGCTCCCCCTAGAGCGTTGTCGTACCCTCACCTGGACCCTAAACCGTCCCCGTCCCCTAACCCTAACCCTAGCCCGAACCCTAACCCTAACCCTTCCCCGAAGCCTGACCCTCAGCCGTCCCCTAATCCTAACCCGTACGCTGACACTAACCCGCGCCCTCAAACGTACGCTCCCCCTAGAGCGTTGTCGTACCCTCACCTGGACCCTAAACCGTCCCCGTCCCCTAACCCTAACCCTAGCCCGAACCCTAACCCTAACCCTTCCCCAAAGCCTGACCCTCAGCCGTCCCCTAATCCTAAACCGTACGCTGACACTAACCCGCGCCCTCACACGTACGCTCCCCCTAGAGCGTTGTCGTACCCTCACCTGGACCCTAAACCGTCCCCGTCCCCTAACCCTAACCCTAGCCCGAACCCTAACCCTAACCCTTCCCCGAAGCCTGACCCTCACCCGTCCCCTAATCCTAACCCGTACGCTGACACTAACCCGCGCCCTCACACGTACGCTCCCCCTAGAGCGTTGTCGTACCCTCACCTGGACCCTAAATCGTCCCCGTCCCCTAACCCTAACCCTAGCCCGAACCCTAACCCTAACCCTTCCCCGAAGCCTGACCCTCACCCGTCCCCTAATCCTAACCCGTACGCTGACACTAACCCGCGCCCTCACACGTACGCTCCCCCTAGAGCGTTGTCGTACCCTCACCTGGACCCTAAACCGTCCCCGTCCCCTAACCCTAACCCTAGCCCGAACCCTAACCCTAACCCTTCCCCGAAGCCTGAACCTCAGCCGTCCCATAATCCTAACCCGTACGCTGACACTAACCCGCGCCCTCACACGTACGCTCCCCCTAGAGCGTTGTCGTACCCTCACCTGGACCCTAAACCGTCCCCGTCCCCTAACCCTAACCCTAGCCCGAACCCTAACCCTAACCCTTCCCCGAAGCCTGACCCTCACCCGTCCCCTAATCCTAACCCGTACGCTGACACTAACCCGCGCCCTCACACGTACGCTCCCCCTAGAGCGTTGTCGTACCCTCACCTGGACCCTAAACCGTCCCCGTCCCCTAACCCTAACCCTAGCCCGAACCCTAACCCTAACCCTTCCCCGAAGCCTGACCCTCACCCGTCCCCTAATCCTAACCCGTACGCTGACACTAGCCCGCGCCCTCACACGTACGCTCCCCCTAGAGCGTTGTCGTACCCTCACCTGGACCCTAAACCGTCCCCGTCCCCTAACCCTAACCCTAGCCCGAACCCTAACCCTAACCCTTCCCCGAAGCCTGACCCTCACCCGTCCCCTAATCCTAACCCGTACGCTGACACTAACCCGCGCCCTCACACGTACGCTCCCCGTAGAGCGTTGTCGTACCCTCACCTGGACCCTAAACCGTCCCTGTCCCCTAACCCTAACCCTAGCCCGAGCCCTAACCCTAACCCTTCCCCGAAGCCTGACCCTCACCCGTCCCCTAATCCTAACCCGTACGCTGACACTAACCCGCGCCCTCACACGTACGCTCCCCCTAGAGCGTTGTCGTACCCTCACCTGGACCCTAAACCGTCCCCGTCCCCTAACCCTAACCCTAGCCCGAACCCTAACCCTAACCCTTCCCCGAAGCCTGAACCTCAGCCGTCCCCTAATCCTAACCCGTACGCTGACACTAACCCGCGCCCTCACACGTACGCTCCCCCTAGAGCATTGTCGTACCCTCACCTGGACCCTAAACAGTCCCCGTCCCCTAACCCTAACCCTAGCCCGAACCCTAACCCTAACCCTTCCCCGAAGCCTGACCCTCAGCCGTCCCCTAATCCTAAACCGTACGCTGACACTAACCCGCGCCCTCACACGTACCCTCCCTCTAGAGCGTTGTCGTACCCTCACCTGGACCCTAAACCGTCCCCGTCCCCTAACCCTAACCCTAGCCCGAACCCTATCCCTAACCCTTCCCCGAAGCCTGACCCTCACCCGTCCCCTAATCCTAACCCGTACGCTGACACTAACCCGCGCCCTCACACGTACGCTCCCCCTAGAGCGTTGTCGTACCCTCACCTGGACCCTAAACCGTCCCCGTCCCCTAACCCTAACCCTAGCCCGAACCCTAACCCTAACCCTTCCCCGAAGCCTGACCCTCACCCGTCCCCTAATCCTAACCCGTACGCTGACACTAACCCGCGCCCTCACACGTACGCTCCCCCTAGAGCGTTGTCGTACCCTCACCTGGACCCTAAACCGTCCCCGTCCCCTAACCCTAACCCTAGCCCGAACCCTAACCCTAACCCTTCCCCGAAGCCTGACCCTCAGCCGTCCCCTAATCCTAACCCGAACGCTGACACTAACCCGCGCCCTCACACGTACGCTCCCCCTAGAGCGTTGTCGTACCCTCACCTGGACCCTAAACCTTCCCCGTCCCCTAACCCTAACACTAGCCCGAACCCTAACCCTAACCCTTCCCCGAAGCCTGACCCTCAGCCGTCCCCTAATCCTAACCCGTACGCTGACACTAACCCGCGCCCTCACACGTACGCTCCCCCTAGAGCGTTGTCGTACCCTCACCTGGACCCTAAACCGTCCCCGTCCCCTAACCCTAACCCTAGCCCGAACCCTAACCCTAACCCTTCCCCGAAGCCTGACCCTCACCCGTCCCCTAATCCTAACCCGTACGCTGACACTAACCCGCGCCCTCACACGTACGCTCCCCCTAGAGCGTTGTCGTACCCTCACCTGGACCCTAAACCGTCCCCGTCCCCTAACCCTAACCCTAGCCCGAACCCTAACCCTAACCCTTCCCCGAAGCCTGACCCTCACCCGTCCCCTAATCCTAACCCGTACGCTGACACTAACCCGCGCCCTCACACGTACGCTCCCCCTAGAGCGTTGTCGTACCCTCACCTGGACCCTACACCGTCCCCGTCCCCTAACCCTAACCCTAGCCCGAACCCTAACCCTAACCCTTCCCCGAAGCCTGACCCTCACCCGTCCCCTAATCCTAACCCATACGCTGACACTAACCCGCGCCCTCACACGTACACTCCCCCTAGAGCGTTGTCGTACCCTCACCTGGACCCTAAACCGTCCCCTTCCCCTAACCCTAACCCTAGCCCGAACCCTAACCCTAACCCTTCCCCGAAGCCTGACCCTCACCCGTCCCCTAATCCTAACCCATACGCTGACACTAACCCGCGCCCTCACACGTACGCTCCCCCTATAGCGTTGTCGTACCCTCACCTGGACCCTAAACCGTCCCCGTCCCCTAACCCTAACCCTAGCCCGAACCCTAACCCTAAACCTTCCCCGAAGCCTGACCCTCACCCGTCCCCTAATCCTAACCCGTACGCTGACACTAACCCGCGCACTCACACGTACGCTCCCCCTAGAGCGTTGTCGTACCCTCACCTGGACCCTAAACCGTCCCCGTCCCCTAACCCTAACCCTAGCCCGAACCCTAACCCTAACCCTTCCCCGAAGCCTGACCCTCACCCGTCCCCTAATCCTAACCCGTACGCTGACACTAACCCGCGCCCTCACACGTACGCTCCCCCTAGAGCGTTGTCGTACCCTCACCTGGACCCTAAACCGTCTCCGTCCCCTAACCCTAACCCTAGCCCGAACCCTAACCCTAACCCTTCCCCGAAGCCTGACCCTCACCCGTCCCCTAATCCTAACCCGTACGCTGACACTAACCCACGCCCTCACACGTACGCTCCCCCTAGAGCGTTGTCGTACCCTCACCTGGACCCTAAACCGTCCCCGTCCCCTAACCCTAACCCTAGCCCGAACCCTAACCCTAACCCTTCCCCGAAGCCTGACCCTCACCCGTCCCCTAATCCTAACCCGTACGCTGACACTAACCCGCGCCCTCACACGTACGCTCCCCCTAGAGCGTTGTCGTACCCTCACCTGGACCCTAAACCGTCCCCGTCCCCTAACCCTAACCCTAGCCCGAACCCTAACCCTAACCCTTCCCCGAAGCCTGACCCTCACCCGTCCCCTAATCCTAACCCGTACGCTGACACTAACCCGCGCCCTCACACGTACGCTCCCCCTAGAGCGTTGTCGTACCCTCACCTGGACCCTAAACCGTCCCCGTCCCCTAACCCTAACCCTAGCCCAAACCCTAACCCTAACCCTTCCCCGAAGCCTGACCCTCACCCGTCCCCTAATCCTAACCCGTACGCTGACACTAACCCGCGCCCTCACACGTACGCTCCCCCTAGAGCGTTGTCGTACCCTCACCTGGACCCTAAACCGTCCCCGTCCCCTAACCCTAACCCTAGCCCGAACCCTAACCCTAACCCTTCCCCGAAGCCTGACCCTCAGCCGTCCCCTAATCCTAACCCGTACGCTGACACTAACCCGCGCCCTCACACGTACGCTCCCCCTAGAGCGTTGTCGTACCCTCACCTGGACCCTAAACCGTCCCCGTCCCCTAACCCTAACCCTAGCCCGAACCCTAACCCTAACCCTTCCCCCAAGCCTGACCCTCACCCGTCCCCTAATCCTAACCCGTACGCTGACACTAGCCCGCGCCCTCACACGTACGCTCCCCCTAGAGCGTGTCGTACCCTCACCTGGACCCTAAACCGTCCCCGTCCCCTAACCCTAGCCCGAACCCTAACCCTAACCCTTCCCCGAAGCCTGACCCTCACCCGTCCCCTAATCCTAACCCGTACGCTGACACTAACCCGCGCCCTCACACGTACGCTCCCCCTAGAGCGTTGTCGTACCCTCACCTGGACCCTAAACCGTCCCCTAACCCTAACCCTAACCCTAGCCCGAACCCTAACCCTAACCCTTCCCCGAAGCCTGACCCTCACCCGTCCCCTAATCCTAACCCGTACGCTGACACTAACCCGCGCCCTCACACGTACGCTCCCCCTAGAGCGTTGTCGTACCCTCACCTGGACCCTAAACCGTCCCCGTCCCCTAACCCTAACCCTAGCCCGAACCCTAACCCTAACCCTTCCCCAAAGCCTGACCCTCACCCGTCCCCTAATCCTAACCCGTACGCTGACACTAACCCGCGCCCTCACACGTACGCTCCCCCTAGAGCGTTGTCGTACCCTCACCTGGACCCTAAACCGTCCCCGTCCCCTAACCCTAACCCTAGCCCGAACCCTAACCCTAACCCTTCCCCGAAGCCTGACCCTCACCCGTCCCCTAATCCTAACCCGTACGCTGACACTAGCCCGCGCCCTCACACGTACGCTCCCCCTAGAGCGTGTCGTACCCTCACCTGGACCCTAAACCGTCCCCGTCCCCTAACCCTAGCCCGAACCCTAACCCTAACCCTTCCCCGAAGCCTGACCCTCACCCGTCCCCTAATCCTAACCCGTACGCTGACACTAACCCGCGCCCTCACACGTACGCTCCCCCTAGAGCGTTGTCGTACCCTCACCTGGACCCTAAACCGTCCCCGTCCCCTAACCCTAACCCTAGCCCGAACCCTAACCCTAACCCTTCCCCGAAGCCTGACCCTCAGCCGTCCCCTAATCCTAACCCGTACGCTGACACTAACCCGCGCCCTCACACGTACGCTCCCCCTAGAGCGTTGTCGTACCCTCACCTGGACCCTAAACCGTCCCCGTCCCCTAACCCTAACCCTAGCCCGAACCCTAACCCTAACCCTTCCCCAAAGCCTGACCCTCACCCGTCCCCTAATCCTAACCCGTACGCTGACACTAACCCGCGCCCTCACACGTACGCTCCCCCTAGAGCGTTGTCGTACCCTCACCTGGACCCTAAACCGTCCCCGTCCCCTAACCCTAACCCTAGCCCGAACCCTAACCCTAACCCTTCCCCGAAGCCTGACCCTCACCCGTCCCCTAATCCTAACCCGTACGCTGACACTAACCCGCGCCCTCACACGTACGCTCCCCCTAGAGCGTTGTCGTACCCTCACCTGGACCCTAAACCGTCCCCGTCCCCTAACCCTAACCCTAGCCCGAACCCTAACCCTAACCCTTCCCCGAAGCCTGACCCTCACTCGTCCCCTAATCCTAACCCGTACGCTGACACTAGCCCGCGCCCTCACACGTACGCTCCCCCTAGAGCGTGTCGTACCCTCACCTGGACCCTAAACCGTCCCCGTCCCCTAACCCTAGCCCGAACCCTAACCCTAACCCTTCCCCGAAGCCTGACCCTCACCCGTCCCCTAATCCTAACCCGTACGCTGACACTAACCCGCGCCCTCACACGTACGCTCCCCCTAGAGCGTTGTCGTACCCTCACCTGGACCCTAAACCGTCCCCGTCCCCTAACCCTAACCCTAGCCCGAACCCTAACCCTAACCCTTCCCCGAAGCCTGACCCTCACCCGTCCCCTAATCCTAACCCGTACGCTGACACTAAACCGCGCCCTCACACGTACGCTCCCCCTAGAGCGTTGTCGTACCCTCACCTGGACCCTAAACCGTCCCCGTCCCCTAACCCTAACCCTAGCCCGAACCCTAACCCTAACCCTTCCCCGAAGCCTGACCCTCACCCGTTCCCTAATCCTAACCCGTACGCTGACACTAACCCGCGCCCTCACACGTACGCTCCCCCTAGAGCGTTGTCGTACCCTCACCTGGACCCTAAACCGTCCCCGTCCCCTAACCCTAACCCTAGCCCGAACCCTAACCCTAACCCTTCCCCGAAGCCTGACCCTCACCCGTCCCCTAATCCTAACCCGTACGCTGACACTAACCCGCGCCCTCACACGTACGCTCCCCCTAGAGCGTTGTCGTACCCTCACCTGGACCCTAAACCGTCCCCGTCCCCTAACCCTAACCCTAGCCCGAACCCTAACCCTAACCCTTCCCCGAAGCCTGACCCTCAGCCGTCCCCTAATCCTAACCCGTACGCTGACACTAACCCGCGCCCTGACACGTACGCTCCCCCTAGAGCGTTGTCGTACCCTCACCTGGACCCTAAACCGTCCCCATCCCCTAACCCTAACCCTAGCCCGAACCCTAACCCTAACCCTTCCCCGAAGCCTGACCCTCACCCGTCCCCTAATCCTAACCCGTACGCTGACACTAACCCGCGCCCTCACACGTACGCTCCCCCTAGAGCGTTGTCGTACCCTCACCTGGACCCTAAACCGTCCCCGTCCCCTAACCCTAACCCTAGCCCGAACCCTAACCCTAACCCTTCCCCGAAGCCTGACCCTCACCCGTCCCCTAATCCTAACCCGTACGCTGACACTAACCCGCGCCCTCACACGTACGCTCCCCCTAGAGCGTTGTCGTACCCTCACCTGGACCCTAAACCGTCCCCGTCCCCTAACCCTAACCCTAGCCCGAACCCTAACCCTAACCCTTCCCCGAAGCCTGACCCTCACCCGTCCCCTAATCCTAACCCGTACGCTGACACTAGCCCGCGCCCTCACACGTACGCTCCCCCTAGAGCGTGTCGTACCCTCACCTGGACCCTAAACCGTCCCCGTCCCCTAACCCTAGCCCGAACCCTAACCCTAACCCTTCCCCGAAGCCTGACCCTCACCCGTCCCCTAATCCTAACCCGTACGCTGACACTAACCCGCGCCCTCACACGTACGCTCCCCCTAGAGCGTTGTCGTACCCTCACCTGGACCCTAAACCGTCCCCTAACCCTAACCCTAACCCTAGCCCGAACCCTGACCCTAACCCTTCCCCGAAGCCTGACCCTCACCCGTCCCCTAATCCTAACCCGTACGCTGACACTAACCCGCGCCCTCACACGTACGCTCCCCCTAGAGCGTTGTCGTACCCTCACCTGGACCCTAAACCGTCCCCGTCCCCTAACCCTAACCCTAGCCCGAACCCTAACCCTAACCCTTCCCCAAAGCCTGACCCTCACCCGTCCCCTAATCCTAACCCGTACGCTGACACTAACCCGCGCCCTCACACGTACGCTCCCCCTAGAGCGTTGTCGTACCCTCACCTGGACCCTAAACCGTCCCCGTCCCCTAACCCTAACCCTAGCCCGAACCCTAACCCTAACCCTTCCCCGAAGCCTGACCCTCACCCGTCCCCTAATCCTAACCCGTACGCTGACACTAACCCGCGCCCTCACACGTACGCTCCCCCTAGAGCGTTGTCGTACCCTCACCTGGACCCTAAACCGTCCCCGTCCCCTAACCCTAACCCTAGCCCGAACCCTAACCCTAACCCTTCCCCGAAGCCTGACCCTCACCCGTCCCCTAATCCTAACCCGTACGCTGACACTAGCCCGCGCCCTCACACGTACGCTCCCCCTAGAGCGTGTCGTACCCTCACCTGGACCCTAAACCGTCCCCGTCCCCTAACCCTAGCCCGAACCCTAACCCTAACCCTTCCCCGAAGCCTGACCCTCACCCGTCCCCTAATCCTAACCCGTACGCTGACACTAACCCGCGCCCTCACACGTACGCTCCCCCTAGAGCGTTGTCGTACCCTCACCTGGACCCTAAACCGTCCCCGTCCCCTAACCCTAACCCTAGCCCGAACCCTAACCCTAACCCTTCCCCGAAGCCTGACCCTCAGCCGTCCCCTAATCCTAACCCGTACGCTGACACTAACCCGCGCCCTCACACGTACGCTCCCCCTAGAGCGTTGTCGTACCCTCACCTGGACCCTAAACCGTCCCCGTCCCCTAACCCTAACCCTAGCCCGAACCCTAACCCTAACCCTTCCCCAAAGCCTGACCCTCACCCGTCCCCTAATCCTAACCCGTACGCTGACACTAACCCGCGCCCTCACACGTACGCTCCCCCTAGAGCGTTGTCGTACCCTCACCTGGACCCTAAACCGTCCCCGTCCCCTAACCCTAACCCTAGCCCGAACCCTAACCCTAACCCTTCCCCGAAGCCTGACCCTCACCCGTCCCCTAATCCTAACCCGTACGCTGACACTAACCCGCGCCCTCACACGTACGCTCCCCCTAGAGCGTTGTCGTACCCTCACCTGGACCCTAAACCGTCCCCTAACCCTAACCCTAACCCTAGCCCGAACCCTAACCCTAACCCTTCCCCGAAGCCTGACCCTCACCCGTCCCCTAATCCTAACCCGTACGCTGACACTAGCCAGCGCCCTCACACGTACGCTCCCCCTAGAGCGTGTCGTACCCTCACCTGGACCCTAAACCGTCCCCGTCCCCTAACCCTAGCCCGAACCCTAACCCTAACCCTTCCCCGAAGCCTGACCCTCACCCGTCCCCTAATCCTAACCCGTACGCTGACACTAACCCGCGCCCTCACACGTACGCTCCCCCTAGAGCGTTGTCGTACCCTCACCTGGACCCTAAACCGTCCCCGTCCCCTAACCCTAACCCTAGCCCGAACCCTAACCCTAACCCTTCCCCGAAGCCTGACCCTCACCCGTCCCCTAATCCTAACCCGTACGCTGACACTAACCCGCGCCCTCACACGTACGCTCCCCCTAGAGCGTTGTCGTACCCTCACCTGGACCCTAAACCGTCCCCGTCCCCTAACCCTAACCCTAGCCCGAACCCTAACCCTAACCCTTCCCCGAAGCCTGACCCTCACCCGTCCCCTAATCCTAACCCGTACGCTGACACTAACCCGCGCCCTCACACGTACGCTCCCCCTAGAGCGTTGTCGTACCCTCACCTGGACCCTAAACCGTCCCCGTCCCCTAACCCTAACCCTAGCCCGAACCCTAACCCTAACCCTTCCCCGAAGCCTGACCCTCACCCGTCCCCTAATCCTAACCCGTACGCTGACACTAACCCGCGCCCTCACACGTACGCTCCCCCTAGAGCGTTGTCGTACCCTCACCTGGACCCTAAACCGTCCCCGTCCCCTAACCCTAACCCTAGCCCGAACCCTAACCCTAACCCTTCCCCGAAGCCTGACCCTCAGCCGTCCCCTAATCCTAACCCGTACGCTGACACTAACCCGCGCCCTCACACGTACGCTCCCCCTAGAGCGTTGTCGTACCCTCACCTGGACCCTAAACCGTCCCCGTCCCCTAACCCTAACCCTAGCCCGAACCCTAACCCTAACCCTTCCCCGAAGCCTGACCCTCAGCCGTCCCCTAATCCTAACCCGTACGCTGACACTAACCCGCGCCCTCACACGTACGCTCCCCCTAGAGCGTTGTCGTACCCTCACCTGGACCCTAAACCGTCCCCGTCCCCTAACCCTAACCCTAGCCCGAACCCTAACCCTAACCCTTCCCCGAAGCCTGACCCTCACCCGTCCCCTAATCCTAACCCGTACGCTGACACTAACCCGCGCCCTCACACGTACGCTCCCCCTAGAGCGTTGTCGTACCCTCACCTGGACCCTAAACCGTCCCCGTCCCCTAACCCTAACCCTAGCCCGAACCCTAACCCTAACCCTTCCCCGAAGCCTGACCCTCACCCGTCCCCTAATCCTAACCCGTACGCTGACACTAACCCGCGCCCTCACACGTACGCTGCCCCTAGAGCGTTGTCGTACCCTCACCTGGACCCTAAACCGTCCCCGTCCCCTAACCCTAACCCTAGCCCGAACCCTAACCCTAACCCTTCCCCGAAGCCTGACCCTCAGCCGTCCCCTAATCCTAACCCGTACGCTGACACTAACCCGCGCCCTCACACGTACGCTCCCCCTAGAGCGTTGTCGTACCCTCACCTGGACCCTAAACCGTCCCCGTCCCCTAACCCTAACCCTAGCCCGAACCCTAACCCTAACCCTTCCCCGAAGCCTGACCCTCAGCCGTCCCCTAATCCTAACCCGTACGCTGACACTAACCCGCGCCCTCACACGTACGCTCCCCCTAGAGCGTTGTCGTACCCTCACCTGGACCCTAAACCGTCCCCATCCCCTAACCCTAACCCTAGCCCGAACCCTAACCCTAACCCTTCCCCGAAACCTGACCCTCACCCGTCCCCTAATCCTAACCCGTACGCTGACACTAACCCGCGCCCTCACACATACGCTCCCCCTAGAGCGTTGTCGTACCCTCACCTGGACCCTAAACCGTCCCCGTCCCCTAACCCTAACCCTAGCCCGAACCCTAACCCTAACCCTTCCCCGAAGCCTGACCCTCACCCGTCCCCTAATCCTAACCCGTACGCTGACACTAACCCACGCCCTCACACGTACGCTCCCCCTAGAGCGTTTTCGTACCCTCACCTGGACCCTAAACCGTCCCCGTCCCCTAACCCTAACCCTCGCCCGAACCCTAACCCTAACCCTTCCCCGAAGCCTGACCCTCACCCGTCCCCTAATCCTAACCCGTACGCTGACACTAACCCGCGCCCTCACACGTACGCTCCCCCTAGAGCGTTGTCGTACCCTCACCTGGACCCTAAACCGTCCCCGTCCCCTAACCCTAACCCTAGCCCGAACCCTAACCCTAACCCTTCCCCGAAGCCTGACCCTCACCCGTCCCCTAATCCTAACCCGTACGCTGACACTAACCCGCGCCCTCACACGTACGCTCCCCCTAGAGCGTTGTCGTACCCTCACCTGGACCCTAAACCGTCCCCGTCCCCTAACCCTAACCCTAGCCCGAACCCTAACCCTAACCCTTCCCCGAAGCCTGACCCTCACCCGTCCCCTAATCCTAACCCGTACGCTGACACTAACCCGCGCCCTCACACCTACGCTCCCCCTAGAGCATTGTCGTACCCTCACCTGGACCCTAAACCGTCCCCGTCCCCTAACCTAACCCTAGCCCGAACCCTAACCCTAACCCTTCCCCGAAGCCTGACCCTCAGCCGTCCCCTAATCCTAACCCGTACGCTGACACTAACCCGCGCCCTCACACGTACGCTCCCCCTAGAGCGTTGTCGTACCCTCACCTGGACCCTAAACCGTCCCCTAACCCTAACCCTAACCCTAGCCCGAACCCTAACCCTAACCCTTCCCCGAAGCCTGACCCTCAGCCGTCCCCTAATCCTAACCCGTACGCTGACACTAACCCGCGCCCTCACACGTACGCTCCCCCTAGAGCGTTGTCGTACCCTCACCTGGACCCTAAACCGTCCCCGTCCCCTAACCCTAACCCTAGCCCGAACCCTAACCCTAACCCTTCCCCGAAGCCTGACCCTCACCCGTCCCCTAATCCTAACCCGTACGCTGACACTAACCCGCGCCCTCACACGTACGCTGCCCCTAGAGCGTTGTCGTACCCTCACCTGGACCCTAAACCGTCCCCGTCCCCTAACCCTAACCCTAGCCCGAACCCTAACCCTTCCCCGAAGCCTGACCCTCACCCGTCCCCTAATCCTAACCCGTACGCTGACACTAACCCGCGCCCTCACACGTACGCTCCCCCTAGAGCGTTGTCGTACCCTCACCTGGACCCTAAACCGTCCCCGTCCCCTAACACTAACCCTAGCCCGAACCCTAACCCTAACCCTTCCCCGAAGCCTGACCCTCACCCGTCCCCTAATCCTAACCCGTACGCTGACACTAACCCGCGCCCTCACACGTACGCTCCCCCTAGAGCGTTGTCGTACCCTCACCTGGACCCTAAACCGTCCCCGTCCCCTAACCCTAACCCTAGCCCGAACCCTAACCCTAACCCGTCCCCGAAGCCTGACCCTCACCCGTCCCCTAATCCTAACCCGTACGCTGACACTAACCCGCGCCCTCACACGTACGCTCCCCCTAGAGCGTTGTCGTACCCTCACCTGGACCCTAAACCGTCCCCGTCCCCTAACCCTAACCCTAGCCCGAACCCTAACCCTAACCCTTCCCCGAAGCCTGACCCTCACCCGTCCCCTAATCCTAACCCGTACGCTGACACTAACCCACGCCCTCACACGTACGCTCCCCCTAGAGCGTTGTCGTAACCATCACCTGGACCCTAAACCGTCCCCGTCCCCTAACCCTAACCCTAGCCCGAACCCTAACCCTAACCCTTCCCCGAAGCCTGACCCTCACCCGTCACCTAATCCTAACCCGTACGCTGACACTAACCCGCGCCCTCACACGTACGCTCCCCCTAGAGCGTTGTCGTAACCCTCACCTGGACCCTAAACCGTCCCCGTCCCCTAACCCTAACCCTAGCCCGAACCCTAACCCTAACCCGTCCCCGAAGCCTGACCCTCACCCGTCCCCTAATCCTAACCCGTACGCTGACACTAACCCGCGCCCTCACACGTACGCTCCCCCTAGAGCGTTGTCGTACCCTCACCTGGACCCTAAACCGTCCCCGTCCCCTAACCCTAACCCTAGCCCGAACCCTAACCCTAACCCTTCCCCGAAGCCTGACCCTCACCCGTCCCCTAATCCTAACCCGTACGCTGACACTAACCCGCGCCCTCACACGTACGCACCCCCTAGAGCGTTGTCGTACCCTCACCTGGACCCTAAACCGTCCCCGTCCCCTAACCCTAACCCTAGCCCGAACCCTAACCCTAACCCGTCCCCGAAGCCTGACCCTCACCCGTCCCCTAATCCTAACCCGTACGCTGACACTAACCCGCGCCCTCACACGTACGCTCCCCCTAGAGCGTTGTCGTACCCTCACCTGGACACTAAACCGTCCCCGTCCCCTAACCCTAACCCTAGCCCGAACCCTAACCCTAACCCTTCCCCGAAGCCTGACCCTCAGCCGTCCCCTAATCCTAACCCGTACGCTGACACTAACCCGCGCCCTCACACGTACGCTCCCCCTAGAGCGTTGTCGTAACCCTCACCTGGACCCTAAACCGTCCCCGTCCCCTAACCCTAACCCTAGCCCGAACCCTAACCCTAACCCTTCCCCGAAGCCTGACCCTCACCCGTCCCCTAATCCTAACCCGTACGCTGACACTAACCCGCGCCCTCACACGTACGCTCCCCCTAGAGCGTTGTCGTACCCTCACCTGGACCCTAAACCGTCCCCGTCCCCTAACCCTAACCCTAGCCCGAACCCTAACCCTAACCCTTCCCCGAAGCCTGACCCTCACCCGTCCCCTAATCCTAACCCGTACGCTGACACTAACCCGCGCCCTCACACGTACGCACCCCCTAGAGCGTTGTCGTACCCTCACCTGGACCCTAAACCGTCCCCGTCCCCTAACCCTAACCCTAGCCCGAACCCTAACCCTAACCCTTCCCCGAAGCCTGACCCTCAGCCATCCCCTAATCCTAACCCGTACGCTGACACTAACCCGCGCCCTCACACGTACGCTCCCCCTAGAGCGTTGTCGTACCCTCACCTGCACCCTAAACCGTCCCCGTCCCCTAACCCTAACCCTAGCCCGAACCCTAACCCTAACCCTTCCCCGAAGCCTGACCCTCACCCGTCCCCTAATCCTAACCCGTACGCTGACACTAACCCGCGCCCTCACACGTACGCTCCCCCTAGAGCGTTGTCGTACCCTCACCTGGACCCTAAACCGTCCCCGTCCCCTAACCCTAACCCTAGCCCGAACCCTAACCCTAACCCTTCCCCGAAGCCTGACCCTCACCCGTCCCCTAATCCTAACCCGTACGCTGACACTAACCCGTGCCCTCACACGTACGCTCCCCCTAGAGCGTTGTCGTACCCTCACCTGGACCCTAAACCGTCCCCGTCCCCTAACCCTAACCCTAGCCCGAACCCTAACCCTAACCCTTCCCCGAAGCCTGACCCTCACCCGTCCCCTAATCCTAACCCGTACGCTGACACTAACCCGCGCCCTCACACGTACGCTCCCCCTAGAGCGTTGTCGTACCCTCACCTGGACCCTAAACCATCCCCGTCCCCTAACCCTAACCCTAGCCCAAACCCTAACCCTAACCCTTCCCCGAAGCCTGACCCTCACCCGTCCCCTAATCCTAACCCGTACGCCAACACTAATCCGCGCCCTCACACGTACGCTCCCCCTAGAGCGTTGTCGTACCCTCACCTGGACCCTAAACCGTCCCCGTCCCCTAACCCTAACCCTAGCCCGAACCCTAACCCTAACCCTTCCCCGAAGCCTGACCCTCACCCGTCCCCTAATCCTAACCCGTACACTGACACTAACCCGCGCCCTCACACGTACGCTGCCCCTAGAGCGTTGTCGTACCCTCACCTGGACCCTAAACCGTCCCCGTCCCCTAACCCTAACCCTAGCCCGAACCCTAACCCTAACCCTTCCCCGAAGCCTGACCCTCAGCCGTCCCCTAATCCTAACCCGTACGCTGACACTAACCCGCGCCCTCACACATACGCTCCCCCTAGAGCGTTGTCGTACCCTCACCTGGACCCTAAACCGTCCCCGTCCCCTAACCCTAACCCTAGCCCGAACCCTAACCCTAACCCTTCCCCGAAGCCTGACCCTCACCCGTCCCCTAATCCTAACCCGTACGCTGACACTAACCCGCGCCCTCACACGTACGCTCCCCCTAGAGCGTTGTCGTACCCTCACCTGGACCCTAAACCGTCCCCGTCCCCTAACCCTAACCCTAGCCCGAACCCTAACCCTAACCCTTCCCCGAAGCCTGACCCTCACCCGTCCCCTAGTCCTAACCCGTACGCTGACACTAACCCGCGCCCTCACACGTACGCTCCCCCTAGAGCATTGTCGTACCCTCACCTGGACCCTAAACCGTCCCCGTCCCCTAACCCTAACCCTAGCCCGAACCCTAACCCTAACCCTTCCCCGAAGCCTGACCCTCAGCCGTCCCCTAATCCTAACCCGTACGCTGACACTAACCCGCGCCCTCACACGTACGCTCCCCCTAGAGCGTTGTCGTACCCTCACCTGGACCCTAAACCGTCCCCTAACCCTAACCCTAACCCTAGCCCGAACCCTAACCCTAACCCTTCCCCGAAGCCTGACCCTCACCCGTCCCCTAATCCTAACCCGTACGCTGACACTAACCCACGCCCTCACACGTACGCTCCCCCTAGAGCGTTGTCGTACCCTCACCTGGACCCTAAACCGTCCCCGTCCCCTAACCCTAACCCTCGCCCGAACCCTAACCCTAACCCTTCCCCGAAGCCTGACCCTCACCCGTCCCCTAATCCTAACCCGTACGCTGACACTAACCCGCGCCCTCACACGTACGCTCCCCCTAGAGCGTTGTCGTACCCTCACCTGGACCCTAAACCGTCCCCGTCCCCTAACCCTAACCCTAGCCCGAACCCTAACCCTAACACTTCCCCGAAGCCTGACCCTCACCCGTCCCCTAATCCTAACCCGTACGCTGACACTAACCCGCGCCCTCACACGTACGCTCCCCCTAGAGCGTTGTCGTACCCTCACCTGGACCCTAAACCGTCCCCGTCCCCTAACCCTAACCCTAGCCCGAACCCTAACCCTAACCCTTCCCCGAAGCCTGACCCTCACCCGTCCCCTAATCCTAACCCGTACGCTGACACTAACCCGCGCCCTCACACCTACGCTCCCCCTAGAGCATTGTCGTACCCTCACCTGGACCCTAAACCGTCTCCGTCCCCTAACCTAACCCTAGCCCGAACCCTAACCCTAACCCTTCCCCGAAGCCTGACCCTCAGCCGTCCCCTAATCCTAACCCGTACGCTGACACTAACCCGCGCCCTCACACGTACGCTCCCCCTAGAGCGTTGTCGTACCCTCACCTGGACCCTAAACCGTCCCCTAACCCTAACCCTAACCCTAGCCCGAACCCTAACCCTAACCCTTCCCCGAAGCCTGACCCTCAGCCGTCCCCTAATCCTAACCCGTACGCTGACACTAACCCGCGCCCTCACACGTACGCTCCCCCTAGAGCGTTGTCGTACCCTCACCTGGACCCTAAACCGTCCCCGTCCCCTAACCCTAACCCTAGCCCGAACCCTAACCCTAACCCTTCCCCGAAGCCTGACCCTCACCCGTCCCCTAATCCTAACCCGTACGCTGACACTAACCCGCGCCCTCACACGTACGCTGCCCCTAGAGCGTTGTCGTACCCTCACCTGGACCCTAAACCGTCCCCGTCCCCTAACCCTAACCCTAGCCCGAACCCTAACCCTAACCCTTCCCCGAAGCCTGACCCTCACCCGTCCCCTAATCCTAACCCGTACGCTGACACTAACCCGCGCCCTCACACGTACGCTCCCCCTAGAGCGTTGTCGTACCCTCACCTGGACCCTAAACCGTCCCCGTCCCCTAACACTAACCCTAGCCCGAACCCTAACCCTAACCCTTCCCCGAAGCCTGACCCTCACCCGTCCCCTAATCCTAACCCGTACGCTGACACTAACCCGCGCCCTCACACGTACGCTCCCCCTAGAGCGTTGTCGTACCCTCACCTGGACCCTAAACCGTCCCCGTCCCCTAACCCTAACCCTAGCCCGAACCCTAACCCTAACCCGTCCCCGAAGCCTGACCCTCACCCGTCCCCTAATCCTAACCCGTACGCTGACACTAACCCGCGCCCTCACACGTACGCTCCCCCTAGAGCGTTGTCGTACCCTCACCTGGACCCTAAACCGTCCCCGTCCCCTAACCCTAACCCTAGCCCGAACCCTAACCCTAACCCTTCCCCGAAGCCTGACCCTCACCCGTCCCCTAATCCTAACACGTACGCTGACACTAACCCACGCCCTCACACGTACGCTCCCCCTAGAGCGTTGTCGTAACCCTCACCTGGACCCTAAACCGTCCCCGTCCCCTAACCCTAACCCTAGCCCGAACCCTAACCCTAACCCTTCCCCGAAGCCTGACCCTCACCCGTCCCCTAATCCTAACCCGTACGCTGACACTAACCCGCGCCCTCACACGTACGCTCCCCCTAGAGCGTTGTCGTACCCTCACCTGGACCCTAAACCGTCCCCGTCCCCTAACCCTAACCCTAGCCCGAACCCTAACCCTAACCCTTCCCCGAAGCCTGACCCTCACCCGTCCCCTAATCCTAACCCGTACGCTGACACTAACCCGCGCCCTCACACGTACGCACCCCCTAGAGCGTTGTCGTACCCTCACCTGGACCCTAAACCGTCCCCGTCCCCTAACCCTAACCCTAGCCCTAACCCTAACCCTAACCCTTCCCCGAAGCCTGACCCTCACCCGTCCCCTAATCCTAACCCGTACGCTGACACTAACCCGCGCCCTCACACGTACGCTGCCCCTAGAGCGTTGTCGTACCCTCACCTGGACCCTAAACCGTCCCCGTCCCCTAACCCTAACCCTAGCCCGAACCCTAACCCTAACCCTTCCCCGAAGCCTGACCCTCAGCCGTCCCCTAATCCTAACCCGTACGCTGACACTAACCCGCGCCCTCACACGTACGCTCCCCCTAGAGCGTTGTCGTACCCTCACCTGGACCCTAAACCGTCCCCGTCCCCTAACCCTAACCCTAGCCCGAACCCTAAACCTAACCCTTCCCCGAAGCCTGACCCTCAGCCGTCCCCTAATCCTAACCCGTACGCTGACACTAGCCCGCGCCCTCACACGTACGCTCCCCCTAGAGCGTTGTCGTACCCTCACCTGGACCCTAAACCGTCCCCATCCCCTAACCCTAACCCTAGCCCGAACTCTAACCCTAACCCTTCCCCGAAGCCTGACCCTCACACGTCCCCTAATCCTAACCCGTACGCTGACACTAAACCGCGCCCTCACACGTACGCTCCCCCTAGAGCGTTGTCGTACCCTCACCTGGACCCTAAACCGTCCCCGTCCCCTAACCCTAACCCTAGCCCGAACCCTAACCCTAACCCTTCCCCGAAGCCTGACCCTCAGCCATCCCCTAATCCTAACCCGTACGCTGACACTAACCCGCGCCCTCACACGTACGCTCCCCCTAGAGCGTTGTCGTACCCTCACCTGGACCCTAAACCGTCCCCGTCCCCTAACCCTAACCCTAGCCCGAACCCTAACCCTAACCCTTCCCCGAAGCCTGACCCTCACCCGTCCCCTAATCCTAACCCGTACGCTGACACTAACCCGCGCCCTCACACGTACGCTCCCCCTAGAGCGTTGTCGTACCCTCACCTGGACCCTAAACCGTCCCCGTCCCCTAACCCTAACCCTAGCCCGAACCCTAACCCTAACCCTTCCCCGAAGCCTGACCCTCACCCGTCCCCTAATCCTAACCCGTACGCTGACACTAACCCGCGCCCTCACACGTACGCTCCCCCTAGAGCGTTGTCGTACCCTCACCTGGACCCTAAACCGTCCCCGTCCCCTAACCCTAACCCTAGCCCGAACCCTAACCCTAACCCTTCCCCGAAGCCTGACCCTCACCCGTCCCCTAATCCTAACCCGTACGCTGACACTAACCCGCGCCCTCACACGTACGCTCCCCCTAGAGCGTTGTCGTACCCTCACCTGGACCCTAAACCGTCCCCGTCCCCTAACCCTAACCCTAGCCCGAACCCTAACCCTAACCCTTCCCCGAAGCCTGACCCTCACCCGTCCCCTAATCCTAACCCGTACGCTGACACTAACCCGCGCCCTCACACGTACGCTCCCCCTAGAGCGTTGTCGTACCCTCACCTGGACCCTAAACCGTCCCCGTCCCCTAACCCTAACCCTAGCCCGAACCCTAACCCTAACCCTTCCCCGAAGCCTGACCCTCACCCGTCCCCTAATCCTAACCCGTACGCTGACACTAACCCGCGCCCTCACACGTACGCTCCCCCTAGAGCGTTGTCGTACCCTCACCTGGACCCTAAACCGTCCCCGTCCCCTAACCCTAACCCTAGCCCGAACCCTAACCCTAACCCTTCCCCGAAGCCTGACCCTCAGCCGTCCCCTAATCCTAACCCGTACGCTGACACTAACCCGCGCCCTCACACGTACGCTCCCCCTAGAGCGTTGTCGTACCCTCACCTGGACCCTAAACCGTCCCCGTCCCCTAACCCTAACCCTAGCCCGAACCCTAACCCTAACCCTTCCCCGAAGCCTGACCCTCACCCGTCCCCTAATCCTAACCCGTACGCTGACACTAACCCGCGCCCTCACACGTACGCTCCCCCTAGAGCGTTGTCGTACCCTCACCTGGACCCTAAACCGTCCCCGTCCCCTAACCCTAACCCTAGCCCGAACCCTAACCCTAACCCTTCCCCGAAGCCTGACCCTCACCCGTCCCCTAATCCTAACCCGTACGCTGACACTAACCCGCGCCCTCACACGTACGCTCCCCCTAGAGCGTTGTCGTACCCTCACCTGGACCCTAAACCGTCCCCGTCCCCTAACCCTAACCCTAGCCCGAACCCTAACCCTAACCCTTCCCCGAAGCCTGACCCTCACCCGTCCCCTAATCCTAACCCGTACGCTGACACTAGCCCGCGCCCTCACACGTACGCTCCCCCTAGAGCGTGTCGTACCCTCACCTGGACCCTAAACCGTCCCCGTCCCCTAACCCTAGCCCGAACCCTAACCCTAACCCTTCCCCGAAGCCTGACCCTCACCCGTCCCCTAATCCTAACCCGTACGCTGACACTAACCCGCGCCCTCACACGTACGCTCCCCCTAGAGCGTTGTCGTACCCTCACCTGGACCCTAAACCGTCCCCTAACCCTAACCCTAACCCTAGCCCGAACCCTAACCCTAACCCTTCCCCGAAGCCTGACCCTCACCCGTCCCCTAATCCTAACCCGTACGCTGACACTAACCCGCGCCCTCACACGTACGCTCCCCCTAGAGCGTTGTCGTACCCTCACCTGGACCCTAAACCGTCCCCGTCCCCTAACCCTAACCCTAGCCCGAACCCTAACCCTAACCCTTCCCCAAAGCCTGACCCTCACCCGTCCCCTAATCCTAACCCGTACGCTGACACTAACCCGCGCCCTCACACGTACGCTCCCCCTAGAGCGTTGTCGTACCCTCACCTGGACCCTAAACCGTCCCCGTCCCCTAACCCTAACCCTAGCCCGAACCCTAACCCTAACCCTTCCCCGAAGCCTGACCCTCACCCGTCCCCTAATCCTAACCCGTACGCTGACACTAACCCGCGCCCTCACACGTACGCTCCCCCTAGAGCGTTGTCGTACCCTCACCTGGACCCTAAACCGTCCCCGTCCCCTAACCCTAACCCTAGCCCGAACCCTAACCCTAACCCTTCCCCGAAGCCTGACCCTCACCCGTCCCCTAATCCTAACCCGTACGCTGACACTAGCCCGCGCCCTCACACGTACGCTCCCCCTAGAGCGTGTCGTACCCTCACCTGGACCCTAAACCGTCCCCGTCCCCTAACCCTAGCCCGAACCCTAACCCTAACCCTTCCCCGAAGCCTGACCCTCACCCGTCCCCTAATCCTAACCCGTACGCTGACACTAACCCGCGCCCTCACACGTACGCTCCCCCTAGAGCGTTGTCGTACCCTCACCTGGACCCTAAACCGTCCCCGTCCCCTAACCCTAACCCTAGCCCGAACCCTAACCCTAACCCTTCCCCGAAGCCTGACCCTCACCCGTCCCCTAATCCTAACCCGTACGCTGACACTAACCCGCGCCCTCACACGTACGCTCCCCCTAGAGCGTTGTCGTACCCTCACCTGGACCCTAAACCGTCCCCGTCCCCTAACCCTAACCCTAGCCCGAACCCTAACCCTAACCCTTCCCCGAAGCCTGACCCTCACCCGTCCCCTAATCCTAACCCGTACGCTGACACTAACCCGCGCCCTCACACGTACGCTCCCCCTAGAGCGTTGTCGTACCCTCACCTGGACCCTAAACCGTCCCCGTCCCCTAACCCTAACCCTAGCCCGAACCCTAACCCTAACCCTTCCCCGAAGCCTGACCCTCACCCGTCCCCTAATCCTAACCCGTACGCTGACACTAACCCGCGCCCTCACACGTACGCTCCCCCTAGAGCGTTGTCGTACCCTCACCTGGACCCTAAACCGTCCCTGTCCCCTAACCCTAACCCTAGCCCGAACCCTGACCCTAACCCTTCCCCGAAGCCTGACCCTCACCCGTCCCCTAATCCTAACACGTACGCTGACACTAACCCGCGCCCTCACACGTACGCTCCCCCTAGAGCGTTGTCGTACCCTCACCTGGACCCTAAACCGTCCCCGTCCCCTAACCCTAACCCTAGCCCGAACCCTAACCCTAACCCTTCCCCGAAGCCTGACCCTCAGCCGTCCCCTAATCCTAACCCGTACGCTGACACTAACCCGCGCCCTCACACGTATGCTCCCCCTAGAGCGTTGTCGTACCCTCACCTGGACCCTAAACCGTCCCCGTCCCCTAACCCTAACCCTAGCCCGAACCCTAACCCTAACCCTTCCCCAAAGCCTGACCCTCACCCGTCCCCTAATCCTAACCCGTACGCTGACACTAACCCGCGCCCTCACACGTACGCTCCCCCTAGAGCGTTGTCGTACCCTCACCTGGACCCTAAACCGTCCCCGTCCCCTAACCCTAACCCTAGCCCGAACTCTAACCCTAACCCTTCCCCGAAGCCTGACCCTCACCCGTCCCCTAATCCTAACCCGTACGCTGACACTAACCCGCGCCCTCACACGTACGCTCCCCCTAGAGCGTTGTCGTACCCTCACCTGGACCCTAAACCGTCCCCGTCCCCTAACCCTAACCCTAGCCCTAACCCTAACCCTAACCCTTCCCCGAAGCCTGACCCTCACCCGTCCCCTAATCCTAACCCGTACGCTGACACTAACCCGCGCCCTCACACGTACGCTGCCCCTAGAGCGTTGTCGTACCCTCACCTGGACCCTAAACCGTCCCCGTCCCCTAACCCTAACCCTAGCCCAAACCCTAACCCTAACCCTTCCCCGAAGCCTGACCCTCAGCCGTCCCCTAATCCTAACCCGTACGCTGACACTAACCCGCGCCCTCACACGTACGCTCCCCCTAGAGCGTTGTCGTACCCTCACCTGGACCCTAAACCGTCCCCGTCCCCTAACCCTAACCCTAGCCCGAACCCTAACCCTAACCCTTCCCCGAAGCCTGACCCTCACCCGTCCCCTAATCCTAACCCGTACGCTGACACTAACCCGCGCCCTCACACGTACGCTCCCCCTAGAGCGTTGTCGTACCCTCACCTGGACCCTAAACCGTCCCCGTCCCCTAACCCTAACCCTAGCCCGAACCCTAACCCTAACACTTCCCCGAAGCCTGACCCTCACCCGTCCCCTAATCCTAACCCGTACGCTGACACTAACCCGCGCCCTCACACGTACGCTCCCCCTAGAGCGTTGTCGTACCCTCACCTGGACCCTAAACCGTCCCCGTCCCCTAACCCTAACCCTAGCCCGAACCCTAACCCTAACCCTTCCCCGAAGCCTGACCCTCACCCGTCCCCTAATCCTAACCCGTACGCTGACACTAACCCGCGCCCTCACACGTACGCTCCCCCTAGAGCATTGTCGTACCCTCACCTGGACCCTAAACCGTCCCCGTCCCCTAACCCTAACCCTAGCCCGAACCCTAACCCTAACCCTTCCCCGAAGCCTGACCCTCAGCCGTCCCCTAATCCTAACCCGTACGCTGACACTAACCCGCGCCCTCACACGTACGCTCCCCCTAGAGCGTTGTCGTACCCTCACCTGGACCCTAAACCGTCCCCTAACCCTAACCCTAACCCTAGCCCGAACCCTAACCCTAACCCTTCCCCGAAGCCTGACCCTCACCCGTCCCCTAATCCTAACCCGTACGCTGACACTAACCCACGCCCTCACACGTACGCTCCCCCTAGAGCGTTGTCGTACCCTCACCTGGACCCTAAACCGTCCCCGTCCCCTAACCCTAACCCTCGCCCGAACCCTAACCCTAACCCTTCCCCGAAGCCTGACCCTCACCCGTCCCCTAATCCTAACCCGTACGCTGACACTAACCCGCGCCCTCACACGTACGCTCCCCCTAGAGCGTTGTCGTACCCTCACCTGGACCCTAAACCGTCCCCGTCCCCTAACCCTAACCCTAGCCCGAACCCTAACCCTAACCCTTCCCCGAAGCCTGACCCTCACCCGTCCCCTAATCCTAACCCGTACGCTGACACTAACCCGCGCCCTCACACGTACGCTCCCCCTAGAGCGTTGTCGTACCCTCACCTGGACCCTAAACCGTCCCCGTCCCCTAACCCTAACCCTAGCCCGAACCCTAACCCTAACCCTTCCCCGAAGCCTGACCCTCAGCCGTCCCCTAATCCTAACCCGTACGCTGACACTAACCCGCGCCCTCACACGTACGCTCCCCCTAGAGCGTTGTCGTACCCTCACCTGGACCCTAAACCGTCCCCTAACCCTAACCCTAACCCTAGCCCGAACCCTAACCCTAACCCTTCCCCGAAGCCTGACCCTCACCCGTCCCCTAATCCTAACCCGTACGCTGACACTAACCCACGCCCTCACACGTACGCTCCCCCTAGAGCGTTGTCGTACCCTCACCTGGACCCTAAACCGTCCCCATCCCCTAACCCTAACCCTCGCCCGAACCCTAACCCTAACCCTTCCCCGAAGCCTGACCCTCACCCGTCCCCTAATCCTAACCCGTACGCTGACACTAACCCGCGCCCTCACACGTACGCTCCCCCTAGAGCGTTGTCGTACCCTCACCTGGACCCTAAACCGTCCCCGTCCCCTAACCCTAACCCTAGCCCGAACCCTAACCCTAACCCTTCCCCGAAGCCTGACCCTCACCCGTCCCCTAATCCTAACCCGTACGCTGACACTAACCCGCGCCCTCACACGTACGCTCCCCCTAGAGCGTTGTCGTACCCTCACCTGGACCCTAAACCGTCCCCGTCCCCTAACCCTAACCCTAGCCCGAACCCTAACCCTAACCCTTCCCCGAAGCCTGACCCTCACCCGTCCCCTAATCCTAACCCGTACGCTGACACTAACCCGCGCCCTCACACCTACGCTCCCCCTAGAGCATTGTCGTACCCTCACCTGGACCCTAAACCGTCTCCGTCCCCTAACCTAACCCTAGCCCGAACCCTAACCCTAACCCTTCCCCGAAGCCTGACCCTCAGCCGTCCCCTAATCCTAACCCGTACGCTGACACTAACCCGCGCCCTCACACGTACGCTCCCCCTAGAGCGTTGTCGTACCCTCACCTGGACCCTAAACCGTCCCCTAACCCTAACCCTAACCCTAGCCCGAACCCTAACCCTAACCCTTCCCCGAAGCCTGACCCTCAGCCGTCCCCTAATCCTAACCCGTACGCTGACACTAACCCGCGCCCTCACACGTACGCTCCCCCTAGAGCGTTGTCGTACCCTCACCTGGACCCTAAACCGTCCCCGTCCCCTAACCCTAACCCTAGCCCGAACCCTAACCCTAACCCTTCCCCGAAGCCTGACCCTCACCCGTCCCCTAATCCTAACCCGTACGCTGACACTAACCCGCGCCCTCACACGTACGCTGCCCCTAGAGCGTTGTCGTACCCTCACCTGGACCCTAAACCGTCCCCGTCCCCTAACCCTAACCCTAGCCCGAACCCTAACCCTAACCCTTCCCCGAAGCCTGACCCTCACCCGTCCCCTAATCCTAACCCGTACGCTGACACTAACCCGCGCCCTCACACGTACGCTCCCCCTAGAGCGTTGTCGTACCCTCACCTGGACCCTAAACCGTCCCCGTCCCCTAACACTAACCCTAGCCCGAACCCTAACCCTAACCCTTCCCCGAAGCCTGACCCTCACCCGTCCCCTAATCCTAACCCGTACGCTGACACTAACCCGCGCCCTCACACGTACGCTCCCCCTAGAGCGTTGTCGTACCCTCACCTGGACCCTAAACCGTCCCCGTCCCCTAACCCTAACCCTAGCCCGAACCCTAACCCTAACCCGTCCCCGAAGCCTGACCCTCACCCGTCCCCTAATCCTAACCCGTACGCTGACACTAACCCGCGCCCTCACACGTACGCTCCCCCTAGAGCATTGTCGTACCCTCACCTGGACCCTAAACCGTCCCCGTCCCCTAACCCTAACCCTAGCCCGAACCCTAACCCTAACCCTTCCCCGAAGCCTGACCCTCACCCGTCCCCTAATCCTAACCCGTACGCTGACACTAACCCACGCCCTCACACGTACGCTCCCCCTAGAGCGTTGTCGTAACCCTCACCTGGACCCTAAACCGTCCCCGTCCCCTAACCCTAACCCTAGCCCGAACCCTAACCCTAACCCTTCCCCGAAGCCTGACCCTCACCCGTCCCCTAATCCTAACCCGTACGCTGACACTAACCCGCGCCCTCACACGTACGCTCCCCCTAGAGCGTTGTCGTACCCTCACCTGGACCCTAAACCGTCCCCGTCCCCTAACCCTAACCCTAGCCCGAACCCTAACCCTAAACCTTCCCCGAAGCCTGACCCTCACCCGTCCCCTAATCCTAACCCGTACGCTGACACTAACCCGCGCCCTCACACGTACGCACCCCCTAGAGCGTTGTCGTACCCTCACCTGGACCCTAAACCGTCCCCGTCCCCTAACCCTAACCCTAGCCCGAACCCTAACCCTAACCCTTCCCCGAAGCCTGACCCTCACCCGTCCCCTAATCCTAACCCGTACGCTGACACTAACCCGCTCCCTCACACGTACGCTCCCCCTAGAGCGTTGTCGTACCCTCACCTGGACCCTAAACCGTCCCCGTCCCCTAACCCTAACCCTAGCCCGAACCCTAACCCTAACCCTTCCCCAAAGCCTGACCGTCACCCGTCCCCTAATCCTAACCCGTACGCTGACACTAACCCGCGCCCTCACACGTACGCTCCCCCTAGAGCGTTGTCGTACCCTCACCTGGACCCTAAACCGTCCCCGTCCCCTAACCCTAACCCTAGCCGGAACCCTAAACCTAACCCTTCCCCGAAGCCTGACCCTCAGCCGTCCCCTAATCCTAACCCGTACGCTGACACTAGCCCGCGCCCTCACACGTACGCTCCCCCTAGAGCGTTGTCGTACCCTCACCTGGACCCTAAACCGTCCCCATCCCCTAACCCTAACCCTAGCCCGAACTCTAACCCTAACCCTTCCCCGAAGCCTGACCCTCACCCGTCCCCTAATCCTAACCCGTACGCTGACACTAAACCGCGCCCTCACACGTACGCTCCCCCTAGAGCGTTGTCGTACCCTCACCTGGACCCTAAACCGTCCCCGTCCCCTAACCCTAACCCTAGCCCGAACCCTAACCCTAACCCTTCCCCGAAGCCTGACCCTCAGCCATCCCCTAATCCTAACCCGTACGCTGACACTAACCTGCGCCCTCACACGTACGCTCCCCCTAGAGCGTTGTCGTACCCTCACCTGGACCCTAAACCGTCCCCGTCCCCTAACCCTAACCCTAGCCCGAACCCTAACCCTAACCCTTCCCCGAAGCCTGACCCTCACCCGTCCCCTAATCCTAACCCGTACGCTGACACTAACCCGCGCCCTCACACGTACGCTCCCCCTAGAGCGTTGTCGTACCCTCACCTGGACCCTAAACCGTCCCCGTCCCCTAACCCTAACCCTAGCCCGAACCCTAACCCTAACACTTCCCCGAAGCCTGACCCTCACCCGTCCCCTAATCCTAACCCGTACGCTGACACTAACCCGCGCCCTCACACGTACGCTCCCCCTAGAGCGTTGTCGTACCCTCACCTGGACCCTAAACCGTCCCCGTCCCCTAACCCTAACCCTAGCCCGAACCCTAACCCTAACCCTTCCCCGAAGCCTGACCCTCACCCGTCCCCTAATCCTAACCCGTACGCTGACACTAACCCGCGCCCTCACACGTACGCTCCCCCTAGAGCGTTGTCGTACCCTCACCTGGACCCTAAACCGTCCCCGTCCCCTAACCCTAACCCTAGCCCGAACCCTAACCCTAACCCTTCCCCGAAGCCTGACCCTCACCCGTCCCCTAATCCTAACCCGTACGCTGACACTAACCCGCGCCCTCACACGTACGCTCCCCCTAGAGCGTTGTCATACCCTCACCTGGACCCTAAACCGTCCCCGTCCCCTAACCCTAACCCTAGCCCGAACCCTAACCCTAACCCTTCCCCGAAGCCTGACCCTCACCCGTCCCCTAATCCTAACCCGTACGCTGACACTAGCCCGCGCCCTCACACGTACGCTCCCCCTAGAGCGTTGTCGTACCCTCACCTGGACCCTAAACCGTCCCCGTCCCCTAACCCTAACCCTAGCCCGAACCCTAACCCTAACCCTTCCCCGAAGCCTGACCCTCAGCCGTCCCCAATCCTAACCCGTACGCTGACACTAGCCCGCGCCCTCACACGTACGCTCCCCCTAGAGCGTTGTCGTACCCTCACCTGGACCCTAAACCGTCCCCGTCCCCTAACCCTAACCCTAGCCCGAACCCTAACCCTAACCCTTCCCCGAAGCCTGACCCTCACCCGTCCCCTAATCCTAACCCGTACGCTGACACTAAACCGCGCCCTCACACGTACGCTCCCCCTAGAGCGTTGTCGTACCCTCACCTGGACCCTAAACCGTCCCCGTCCCCTAACCCTAACCCTAGCCCGAACCCTAACCCTAACCCTTCCCCGAAGCCTGACCCTCAGCCGTCCCCTAATCCTAACCCGTACGCTGACACTAACCCGCGTCCTCACACGTACGCTCCCCGTAGAGCGTTGTCGTACCCTCACCTGGACCCTAAACCGTCCCCGTCCCCTAACCCTAACCCTAGCCCGAACCCTAACCCTAACCCTTCACCGAAGCCTGACCCTCAGCCGTCCCCTAATCCTAACCCGTACGCTGACACTAACCCGCGCGCTCACACATACGCTGCCCCTAGAGCGTTGTCGTACCCTCACCTGGACCCTAAACCGTCCCCGTCCCCTAACCCTAACCCTAGCCCGAACCCTAACCCTAACCCTTCCCCGAAGCCTGACCCTCACCCGTCCCCTAATCCTAACCCGTACGCTGACACTAACCCGCGCCCTCACACGTACGCTCCCCCTAGAGCGTTGTCGTACCCTCACCTGGACCCTAAACCGTCCCCGTCCCCTAACCCTAACCCTAGCCCGAACCCTAACCCTAACCCTTCCCCGAAGCCTGACCCTCAGCCGTCCCCTAATCCTAACCCGTACGCTGACACTAACCCGCGCCCTCACACGTACGCTCCCCCTAGAGCATTGTCGTACCCTCACCTGGACCCTAAACCGTCCCCGTCCCCTAACCCTAACCCTAACCCGAACCCTAACCCTAAACCTTCCCCGAAGCCTGACCCTCAGCCGTCCCCTAATCCTAACCCGTACGCTGACACTAACCCGCGCCCTCACACGTACGCTCCCCCTAGAGCGTTGTCGTACCCTCACCTGGACCCTAAACCGTCCCTGTCCCCTAACCCTAACCCTAGCCCGAACCCTAACCCTAACCCTTCCCCGAAGCCTGACCCTCACCCGTCCCCTAATCCTAACCCGTACGCTGACATTAACCCGCGCCCTCACACGTACGCTCCCCGTAGAGCGTTGTCGTACCCTCACCTGGACCCTAAACCGTCCCCGTCCCCTAACCCTAACCCTAGCCCGAACCCTAACCCTAACCCTTCCCCGAAGCCTGACCCTCAGCCGTCCCCTAATCCTAACCCGTACGCTGACACTAGCCCGCGCCCTCACACGTACGCTCCCCCTAGAGCGTTGTCGTACCCTCACCTGGACCCTAAACCGTCCCCGTCCCCTAACCCTAACCCTAGCCCGAACCCTAACCCTAACCCTTCCCCGAAACCTGACCCTCAGCCGTCCCCTAATCCTAACCCGTACACTGACACTAAACCGCGCCCTCACACGTACGCTCCCCCTAGAGCGTTGTCGTACCCTCACCTGGACCCTAAACCGTCCCCGTCCCCTAACCCTAACCCTAGCCCGAACCCTAACCCTAACCCTTCCCCGAAGCCTGACCCTCAGCCGTCCCCTAATCCTAACCCGTACGCTGACACTAACCCGCGCCCTCACACGTACGCTCCCCCTAGAGCGTTGTCGTACCCTCACCTGGACCCTAAACCGTTCCTGTCCCCTAACCCTAACCCTAGCCCGAACCCTAACCCTAACCCTTCCCCGAAGCCTGACCCTCACCCGTCCCCTAATCCTAACCCGTACGCTGACACTAACCCGCGCCTTCACACGTACGCTCCCCCTAGAGCGTTGTCGTACCCTCACCTGGACCCTAAACCGTCCCCGTCCCCGTCCCCTAACCCTAGCCCGAACCCTAACCCTAACCCTTCCCCGAAGCCTGACCCTCACCCGTCCCCTAATCCTAACCCGTACGCTGACACTAACCCGCGCCCTCACACGTACACTCCCCCTAGAGCGTTGTCGTACCCTCACCTGGACCCTAAACCGTCCCCGTCCCCTAACCCTAACCCTAGCCCGAACCCTAACCCTAACCCTTCCCCGAAGCCTGACCCTCACCCGTCCCCTAATCCTAACCCGTACGCTGACACTAGCCCGCGCCCTCACACGTACGCTCCCCCTAGAGCGTTGTCGTACCCTCACCTGGACCCTGAACCGTCCCCGTCCCCTAACACTAACCCTAGGCCGAACCCTAAACCTAACCCTTCCCCGAAGCCTGACCCTCAGCCGTCCCCTAATCCTAACCCGTACGCTGACACTAGCCCGCGCCCTCACACGTACGCTCCCCCTAGAGCGTTGTCGTACCCTCACCTGGACCCTAAACCGTCCCCGTCCCCTAACCCTAACCCTAGCCCGAACCCTAACCCTAACCCTTCCCCGAAGCCTGACCCTCACCCGTTCCCTAATCCTAACCCGTACGCTGACACTAAACCGCGCCCTCACACGTACGCTCCCCCTAGAGCGTTGTCGTACCCTCACCTGGACCCTAAATCGTCCCCGTCCCCTAACACTAACCCTAGCCCGAACCCTAACCCTAACCCTTCCCCGAAGCCTGACCCTCAGCCGTCCCCTAATCCTAACCCGTACGCTGACACTAACCCGCGCCCTCACACATACGCTCCCCCTAGAGCGTTGTCGTACCCTCACCTGGACCCTAAACCGTCCCCGTCCCCTAACCCTAACCCTAGCCCGAACCCTAACCCTAACACTTCCCCGAAGCCTGACCCTCACCCGTCCCCTAATCCTAACCCGTACGCTGACACTAACCCGCGCCCTCACACGTACGCTCCCCCTAGAGCGTTGTCGTACCCTCACCTGGACCCTAAACCGTCCCCGTCCCCTAACCCTAACACTAGCCCGAACCCTAACCCTAACACTTCCCCGAAGCCTGACCCTCACCCGTCCCCTAATCCTAACCCGTACGCTGACACTAACCCGCGCCCTCACACGTACGCTCCCCCTAGAGCGTTGTCGTACCCTCACCTGGACCCTAAACCGTCCCCGTCCCCTAACCCTAACCCTAGCCCGAACCCTAACCCTAACCCTTCCCCGAAGCCTGACCCTCACCCGTCCCCTAATCCTAACCCGTACGCTGACACTAACCCGCGCCCTCACACGTACGCTCCCCCTAGAGCGTTGTCGTACCCTCACCTGGACCCTAAACCGTCCCCGTCCCCTAACCCTAACCCTAGCCCGAACCCTAACCCTAACCCTTCCCCGAAGCCTGACCCTCAGCCGTCCCCTAATCCTAACCCGTACGCTGACACTAACCCACGCCCTCACACGTACGCTCCCCCTAGAGCGTTGTCGTACCCTCACCTGGACCCTAAACCGTCCCCGTCCCCTAACCCTAACCCTAGCCCGAACCCTAACCCTAACCCTTCACCGAAGCCTGACCCTCAGCCGTCCCCTAATCCTAACCCGTACGCTGACACTAACCCGCGCCCTCACACGTACGCTGCCCCTAGAGCGTTGTCGTACCCTCACCTGGACCCTAAACCGTCCCCGTCCCCTAACCCTAACCCTAGCCCGAACCCTAACCCTAACCCTTCCCCGAAGCCTGACCCTCACCCGTCCCCTAATCCTAACCCGTACGCTGACACTAACCCGCGCCCTCACACGTACGCTCCCCCTAGAGCGTTGTCGTACCCTCACCTGGACCCTAAACCGTCCCCGTCCCCTAACCCTAACCCGAACCCTAACCCTAACCCTTCCCCGAAGCCTGACCCTCAGCCGTCCCCTAATCCTAACCCGTACGCTGACACTAACCCGCGCCCTCACACGTACGCTCTCCCTAGAGCGTTGTCGTACCCTCACCTGGACCCTAAACCGTCCCCGTCCCCTAACCCTAACCCTAGCCCGAACCCTAACCCTAACCCTTCCCCGAAGCCTGACCCTCAGCCGTCCCCTAATCCTAACCCGTACGCTGACACTAGCCCGCGCCCTCACACGTACGCTCCCCCTAGAGCGTTGTCGTACCCTCACCTGGACCCTAAACCGTCCCCGTCCCCTAACCCTAACCCTAGCCCGAACCCTAACCCTAACCCTTCCCCGAAGCCTGACCCTCACCCGTCCCCTAAACCTAACCCGTACGCTGACACTAAACCGCGCCCTCACACGTACGCTCCCCCTAGAGCGTTGTCGTACCCTCACCTGGACCCTAAACCGTCCCCGTCCCCTAACCCTAACCCTAGCCCGAACCCTAACCCTAACCCTTCCCCGAAGCCTGACCCTCAGCCGTCCCCTAATCCTAACCCGTACGCTGACACTAACCCGCGCCCTCACACGTACGCTCCCCCTAGAGCGTTGTCGTACCTTCACCTGGACCCTAAACCGTCCCCGTCCCCTAACCCTAACCCGAACCCTAACCCTAACCCTTCCCCGAAGCCTGACCCTCAGCCGTCCCCTAATCCTAACCCGTACGCTGACACTAACCCGCGCCCTCACACGTATGCTCCCCCTAGAGCGTTGTCGTACCCTCACCTGGACCCTAAACCGTCCCCGTCCCCTAACCCTAACCCTAGCCCGAACCCTAACCCTAACCCTTCCCCGAAGCCTGACCCTCACCCGTCCCCTAATCCTAACCCGTACGCTGACACTAACCCGCGCCCTCACACGTACGCTCCCCCTAGAGCGTTGTCGTACCCTCACCTGGACCCTAAACCGTCCCCGTCCCCTAACCCTAACCCTAGCCCGAACCCTAACCCTAAACCTTCCCCGAAGCCTGACCCTCACCCGTCCCCTAATCCTAACCCGTACGCTGACACTAACCCGCGCCCTCACACGTACACTCCCCCTAGAGCGTTGTCGTACCCTCACCTGGACCCTAAACCGTCCCCGTCCCCTAACCCTAACCCTAGCGGGAACCCTAACCCTAACCCTTCCCCGAAGCCTGACCCTCACCCGTCCCCTAATCCTAACCCGTACGCTGACACTAACCCGCGCCCTCACACGTACGCTCCCCATAGAGCGTTGTCTTACCCTCACCTGGACCCTAAACCGTCCCCGTCCCCTAACCCTAACCCGAACCCTAACCCTAACCCTTCCCCGAAGCCTGACCCTCAGCCGTCCCCTAATCCTAACCCGTACGCTGACACTAACCCGCGCCCTCACACGTACGCTCCCCCTAGAGCGTTGTCGTACCCTCACCTGGACCCTAAACCGTCCCCGTCCCCTAACCCTAACCCTAGCCCGAACCCTAACCCTAACCCTTCCCCGAAGCCTGACCCTCACCCGTCCCCTAATCCTAACCCGTACGCTGACACTAACCCGCGCCCTCACACGTACGCTCCCCCTAGAGCGTTGTCGTACCCTCACCTGGACCCTAAACCGCCCCCGTCCCCTAACCCTAACCCTAGCCCGAACCCTAACCCTAACCCTTCCCCGAAGCCTGACCCTCACCCGTCCCCTAATCCTAACCCGTACGCTGACACTAACCCGCGCCCTCACACGTACGCTCCCCCTAGAGCGTTGTCGTACCCTCACCTGTTCCCTAAACCGTCCCCGTCCCCTAACCCTAACCCTAGCCCGAACCCTAACCCTAACACTTCCCCAAAGCCTGACCCTCACCCGTCCCCTAATCCTAACCCGTACGCAGACACTAACCCGCGCCCTCAAACGTACGCTCCCCCTAGAGCGTTGTCGTACCCTCACCTGGACCCTAAACCGTCCCCGTCCCCTAACCCTAACCCTAGCCCGAACCCTAACCCTAACACTTCCCCGAAGCCTGACCCTCAGCCGTCCCCTAATCCTAACCCGTACGCTGACACTAACCCGCGCCCTCACACGTACGCTCCCCATAGAGCGTAGTCGTACCCTCACCTGGACCCTAAACCGTCCCCGTCCCCTAACCCTAACCCTAGCCCGAACCCTAACCCTAACCCTTCCCCGAAGCCTGACCCTCAGCCGTCCCCTAATCCTAACCCGTACGCTGACACTAACCCGCGCCCTCACACGTACGCTCCCCCTAGAGCGTTGTCGTACCCTCACCTGGACCCTAAACCGTCCCCGTCCCCTAACCCTAACCCTAGCCCGAACCCTAACCCTAACCCTTCACCGAAGCCTGACCCTCAGCCGTCCCCTAATCCTAACCCGTACGCTGACACTAACCCGCGCCCTCACACGTACGCTGCCCCTAGAGCGTTGTCGTACCCTCACCTGGACCCTAAACCGTCCCCGTCCCCTAACCCTAACCCGAACCCTAACCCTAACCCTTCCCCGAAGCCTGACCCTCAGCCGTCCCCTAATCCTAACCCGTACGCTGACACTAACCCGCGCCCTCACACGTACGCTCTCCCTAGAGCGTTGTCGTACCCTCACCTGGACCCTAAACCGTCCCCGTCCCCTAACCCTAACCCTAGCCCGAACCCTAACCCTAACCCTTCCCCGAAGCCTGACCCTCACCCGTCCCCTAATCCTAACCCGTACGCTGACACTAACCCGCGCCCTCACACGTACGCTCCCCCTAGAGCGTTGTCGTACCCTCACCTGGACCCTAAACCGTCCCCGTCCCCTAACCCTAACCCGAACCCTAACCCTAACCCTTCCCCGAAGCCTGACCCTCACCCGTCCCCTAATCCTAACCCGTACGCTGACACTAACCCGCGCCCTCACACGTACGCTCCCCCTAGAGCGTTGTCGTACCCTCACCTGGACCCTAAACCGTCCCCGTCCCCTAACCCTAACCCGAACCCTAACCCTAACCCTTCCCCGAAGCCTGACCCTCAGCCGTCCCCTAATCCTAACCCGTACGCTGACACTAACCCGCGCCCTCACACGTACGCTCTCCCTAGAGCGTTGTCGTACCCTCACCTGGACCCTAAACCGTCCCCGTCCCCTAACCCTAACCCTAGCCCGAACCCTAACCCTAACCCTTCCCCGAAGCCTGACCCTCAGCCGTCCCCTAATCCTAACCCGTACGCTGACACTAACCCGCACCCTCACACGTACGCTCCCCCTAGAGCGTTGTCGTACCCTCACCTGGACCCTAAACCGTCCCCGTCCCCTAACCCTAACCCTAGCCCGAACCCTAACCCTAACCCTTCCCCGAAGCCTGACCCTCACCCGTCCCCTAATCCTAACCCGTACGCTGACACTAACCCGCGCCCTCACACGTACGCTCCCCCTAGAGCGTTGTCGTACCCTCACCTGGACCCTAAACCGTCCCCGTCCCCTAACCCTAACCCTAGCCCGAACCCTAACCCTAACCCTTCCCCGAAGCCTGACCCTCACCCGTCCCCTAATCCTAACCCGTACGCTGACACTAGCCCGCGCCCTCACACGTACGCTCCCCCTAGAGCGTTGTCGTACCCTCACCTGGACCCTAAACCGTCCCCGTCCCCTAACCCTAACCCTAGCCCGAACCCTAACCCTAACCCTTCCCCGAAGCCTGACCCTCACCCGTCCCCTAAACCTAACCCGTACGCTGACACTAAACCGCGCCCTCACACGTACGCTCCCCCTAGAGCGTTGTCGTACCCTCACCTGGACCCTAAACCGTCCCCGTCCCCTAACCCTAACCCTAGCCCGAACCCTAACCCTAACCCTTCCCCGAAGCCTGACCCTCAGCCGTCCCCTAATCCTAACCCGTACGCTGACACTAACCCGCGCCCTCACACGTACGCTCCCCCTAGAGCGTTGTCGTACCTTCACCTGGACCCTAAACCGTCCCCGTCCCCTAACCCTAACCCGAACCCTAACCCTAACCCTTCCCCGAAGCCTGACCCTCAGCCGTCCCCTAATCCTAACCCGTACGCTGACACTAACCCGCGCCCTCACACGTATGCTCCCCCTAGAGCGTTGTCGTACCCTCACCTGGACCCTAAACCGTCCCCGTCCCCTAACCCTAACCCTAGCCCGAACCCTAACCCTAACCCTTCCCCGAAGCCTGACCCTCACCCGTCCCCTAATCCTAACCCGTACGCTGACACTAACCCGCGCCCTCACACGTACGCTCCCCCTAGAGCGTTGTCGTACCCTCACCTGGACCCTAAACCGTCCCCGTCCCCTAACCCTAACCCTAGCCCGAACCCTAACCCTAAACCTTCCCCGAAGCCTGACCCTCACCCGTCCCCTAATCCTAACCCGTACGCTGACACTAACCCGCGCCCTCACACGTACACTCCCCCTAGAGCGTTGTCGTACCCTCACCTGGACCCTAAACCGTCCCCGTCCCCTAACCCTAACCCTAGCGGGAACCCTAACCCTAACCCTTCCCCGAAGCCTGACCCTCACCCGTCCCCTAATCCTAACCCGTACGCTGACACTAACCCGCGCCCTCACACGTACGCTCCCCCTAGAGCGTTGTCGTACCCTCACCTGGACCCTAAACCGTCCCCGTCCCCTAACCCTAACCGTAGCCCGAACCCTAACCCTAACCCTTCCCCGAAGCCTGACCCTCAGCCGTCCCCTAATCCTAACCCGTACGCTGACACTAACCCGCGCCCTCACACGTACGCTCCCCCTAGAGCGTTGTCGTACCCTCACCTGGACCCTAAACCGTCCCTGTCCCCTAACCCTAACCCTAGCCCGAACCCTAACCCTAACCCTTCCCCGAAGCCTGACCCTCACCCGTCCCCTAATCCTAACCCGTACGCTGACACTAACCCGCGCCCTCACACGTACGCTCCCCCTAGAGCGTTGTCGTACCCTCACCTGGACCCTAAACCGCCCCCGTCCCCTAACCCTAACCCTAGCCCGAACCCTAACCCTAACCCTTCCCCGAAGCCTGACCCTCACCCGTCCCCTAATCCTAACCCGTACGCTGACACTAACCCGCGCCCTCACACGTACGCTCCCCCTAGAGCGTTGTCGTACCCTCACCTGTTCCCTAAACCGTCCCCGTCCCCTAACCCTAACCCTAGCCCGAACCCTAACCCTAACACTTCCCCAAAGCCTGACCCTCACCCGTCCCCTAATCCTAACCCGTACGCAGACACTAACCCGCGCCCTCAAACGTACGCTCCCCATAGAGCGTTGTCGTACCCTCACCTGGACCCTAAACCGTCCCCGTCCCCTAACCCTAACCCTAGCCCGAACCCTAACCCTAACACTTCCCCGAAGCCTGACCCTCAGCCGTCCCCTAATCCTAACCCGTACGCTGACACTAACCCGCGCCCTCACACGTACGCTCCCCATAGAGCGTAGTCGTACCCTCACCTGGACCCTAAACCGTCCCCGTCCCCTAACCCTAACCCTAGCCCGAACCCTAACCCTAACCCTTCCCCGAAGCCTGACCCTCACCCGTCCCCTAATCCTAACCCGTACGCTGACACTAACCCGCGCCCTCACACGTACGCTCCCCCTAGAGCGTTGTCGTACCCTCACCTGGACCCTAAACCGTCCCCGTCCCCTAACCCTAACCCTAGCCCGAACCCTAACCCTAACCCTTCCCCGAAGCCTGACCCTCAGCCGTCCCCTAA
This sequence comes from Globicephala melas, assembly GCF_963455315.2. Classification (NCBI taxonomy): domain Eukaryota; kingdom Metazoa; phylum Chordata; class Mammalia; order Artiodactyla; family Delphinidae; genus Globicephala; species Globicephala melas. The sequence goes on from NW_027207791.1 coordinate 61,568, forward strand.
TCCTAACCCGTACGCTGACACTAACCCGCGCCCTCACACGTACGCTGCCCCTAGAGCGTTGTCGTACCCTCACCTGGACCCTAAACCGTCCCCGTCCCCTAACCCTAACCCTAGCCCGAACCCTAACCCTAACCCTTCCCCGAAGCCTGACCCTCACCCGTCCCCTAATCCTAACCCGTACGCTGACACTAACCCGTGCCCTCACACGTACGCTCCCCCTAGAGCGTTGTCGTACCCTCACCTGGACCCTAAACCGTCCCCGTCCCCTAACCCTAACCCGAACCCTAACCCTAACCCTTCCCCGAAGCCTGACCCTCAGCCGTCCCCTAATCCTAACCCGTACGCTGACACTAACCCGCGCCCTCACACGTACGCTCTCCCTAGAGCGTTGTCGTACCCTCACCTGGACCCTAAACCGTCCCCGTCCCCTAACCCTAACCCTAGCCCGAACCCTAACCCTAACCCTTCCCCGAAGCCTGACCCTCACCCGTCCCCTAATCCTAACCCGTACGCTGACACTAACCCGCGCCCTCACACGTACGCTCCCCCTAGAGCGTTGTCGTACCCTCACCTGGACCCTAAACCGTCCCCGTCCCCTAACCCTAACCCGAACCCTAACCCTAACCCTTCCCCGAAGCCTGACCCTCACCCGTCCCCTAATCCTAACCCGTACGCTGACACTAACCCGCGCCCTCACACGTACGCTCTCCCTAGAGCGTTGTCGTACCCTCACCTGGACCCTAAACCGTCCCCGTCCCCTAACCCTAGCCCGAACCCTAACCCTAACCCTTCCCCGAAGCCTGACCCTCACCCGTCCCCTAATCCTAACCCGTACGCTGACACTAACCCGCGCCCTCACACGTACGCTCCCCCTAGAGCGTTGTCGTACCCTCACCTGGACCCTAAACCGTCCCCGTCCCCTAACCCTAACCCTAGCCCGAACCCTAACCCTAACCCTTCCCCGAAGCCTGACCCTCACCCGTCCCCTAATCCTAACCCGTACGCTGACACTAACCCGCGCCCTCACACGTACGCTCCCCCTAGAGCGTTGTCGTACCCTCACCTGGACCCTAAACCGTCCCCGTCCCCTAACCCTAACCCTAGCCCGAACCCTAACCCTAACCCTTCACCGAAGCCTGACCCTCAGCCGTCCCCTAATCCTAACCCGTACGCTGACACTAACCCGCGCCCTCACACGTACGCTGCCCCTAGAGCGTTGTCGTACCCTCACCTGGACCCTAAACCGTCCCCGTCCCCTAACCCTAACCCTAGCCCGAACCCTAACCCAAACCCTTCCCCGAAGCCTGACCCTCACCCGTCCCCTAATCCTAACCCGTACGCTGACACTAACCCGCGCCCTCACACGTACGCTCCCCCTAGAGCGTTGTCGTACCCTCACCTGGACCCTAAACCGTCCCCGTCCCCTAACCCTAACCCTAGCCCGAACCCTAACCCTAACCCTTCACCGAAGCCTGACCCTCAGCCGTCCCCTAATCCTAACCCGTACGCTGACACTAACCCGCGCCCTCACACGTACGCTGCCCCTAGAGCGTTGTCGTACCCTCACCTGGACCCTAAACCGTCCCCGTCCCCTAACCCTAACCCTAGCCCGAACCCTAACCCTAACCCTTCCCCGAAGCCTGACCCTCACCCGTCCCCTAATCCTAACCCGTACGCTGACACTAACCCGTGCCCTCACACGTACGCTCTCCCTAGAGCGTTGTCGTACCCTCACCTGGACCCTAAACCGTCCCCGTCCCCTAACCCTAACCCTAGCCCGAACCCTAACCCTTCCCCGAAGCCTGACCCTCAGCCGTCCCCTAATCCTAACCCGTACGCTGACACTAACCCGCGCCCTCACACGTACGCTCTCCCTAGAGCGTTGTCGTACCCTCACCTGGACCCTAAACCGTCCCCGTCCCCTAACCCTAACCCTAGCCCGAACCCTAACCCTAACCCTTCCCCGAAGCCTGACCCTCACCCGTCCCCTAATCCTAACCCGTACGCTGACACTAACCCGCGCCCTCACACGTACGCTCCCCCTAGAGCGTTGTCGTACCCTCACCTGGACCCTAAACCGTCCCCGTCCCCTAACCCTAACCCTAGCCCGAACCCTAACCCTAACCCTTCACCGAAGCCTGACCCTCAGCCGTCCCCTAATCCTAACCCGTACGCTGACACTAACCCGCGCCCTCACACGTACGCTGCCCCTAGAGCGTTGTCGTACCCTCACCTGGACCCTAAACCGTCCCCGTCCCCTAACCCTAACCCTAGCCCGAACCCTAACCCTAACCCTTCCCCGAAGCCTGACCCTCACCCGTCCCCTAATCCTAACCCGTACGCTGACACTAACCCGTGCCCTCACACGTACGCTCCCCCTAGAGCGTTGTCGTACCCTCACCTGGACCCTAAACCGTCCCCGTCCCCTAACCCTAGCCCGAACCCTAACCCTAACCCTTCCCCGAAGCCTGACCCTCAGCCGTCCCCTAATCCTAACCCGTACGCTGACACTAACCCGCGCCCTCACACGTACGCTCTCCCTAGAGCGTTGTCGTACCCTCACCTGGACCCTAAACCGTCCCCGTCCCCTAACCCTAACCCTAGCCCGAACCCTAACCCTAACCCTTCCCCGAAGCCTGACCCTCACCCGTCCCCTAATCCTAACCCGTACGCTGACACTAACCCGCGCCCTCACACGTACGCTCCCCCTAGAGCGTTGTCGTACCCTCACCTGGACCCTAAACCGTCCCCGTCCCCTAACCCTAACCCTAGCCCGAACCCTAACCCTAACCCTTCACCGAAGCCTGACCCTCAGCCGTCCCCTAATCCTAACCCGTACGCTGACACTAACCCGCGCCCTCACACGTACGCTGCCCCTAGAGCGTTGTCGTACCCTCACCTGGACCCTAAACCGTCCCCGTCCCCTAACCCTAACCCTAGCCCGAACCCTAACCCTAACCCTTCCCCGAAGCCTGACCCTCACCCGTCCCCTAATCCTAACCCGTACGCTGACACTAACCCGTGCCCTCACACGTACGCTCCCCCTAGAGCGTTGTCGTACCCTCACCTGGACCCTAAACCGTCCCCGTCCCCTAACCCTAACCCGAACCCTAACCCTAACCCTTCCCCGAAGCCTGACCCTCAGCCGTCCCCTAATCCTAACCCGTACGCTGACACTAACCCGCGCCCTCACACGTACGCTCTCCCTAGAGCGTTGTCGTACCCTCACCTGGACCCTAAACCGTCCCCGTCCCCTAACCCTAACCCTAGCCCGAACCCTAACCCTAACCCTTCCCCGAAGCCTGACCCTCACCCGTCCCCTAATCCTAACCCGTACGCTGACACTAACCCGAGCCCTCACACGTACGCTCCCCCTAGAGCGTTGTCGTACCCTCACCTGGACCCTAAACCGTCCCCGTCCCCTAACCCTAACCCTAGCCCGAACCCTAACCCTAACCCTTCCCCGAAGCCTGACCCTCACCTGTCCCCTAATCCTAACCCGTTCGCTGACACTAACCCGCGCCCTCACACGTACGCTCCCCCTAGAGCGTTGTCGTACCCTCACCTGGACCCTAAACCGTCCCCGTCCCCTAACCCTAACCCTAGCCCGAACCCTAACCCTAACCCTTCCCCGAAGCCTGACCCTCACCCGTCCCCTAATCCTAACCCGTACGCTGACACTAACCCGAGCCCTCACACGTACGCTCCCCCTAGAGCGTTGTCGTACCCTCACCTGGACCCTAAACCGTCCCCGTCCCCTAACCCTAACCCTAGCCCGAACCCTAACCCTAACCCTTCCCCGAAGCCTGACCCTCAGCCGTCCCCTAATCCTAACCCGTACGCTGACACTAACCCGCGCCCTCACACGTACGCTGCCCCTAGAGCGTTGTCGTACCCTCACCTGGACCCTAAACCGTCCCCGTCCCCTAACCCTAACCCTAGCCCGAACCCTAACCCTAACCCTTCCCCGAAGCCTGACCCTCACCCGTCCCCTAATCCTAACCCGTACGCTGACACTAACCCGTGCCCTCACACGTACGCTCCCCCTAGAGCGTTGTCGTACCCTCACCTGGACCCTAAACCGTCCCCGTCCCCTAACCCTAACCCGAACCCTAACCCTAACCCTTCCCCGAAGCCTGACCCTCAGCCGTCCCCTAATCCTAACCCGTACGCTGACACTAACCCGCGCCCTCACACGTACGCTCTCCCTAGAGCGTTGTCGTACCCTCACCTGGACCCTAAACCGTCCCCGTCCCCTAACCCTAACCCTAGCCCGAACCCTAACCCTAACCCTTCCCCGAAGCCTGACCCTCACCCGTCCCCTAATCCTAACCCGTACGCTGACACTAACCCGCGCCCTCACACGTACGCTCCCCCTAGAGCGTTGTCGTACCCTCACCTGGACCCTAAACCGTCCCCGTCCCCTAACCCTAACCCTAGCCCGAACCCTAACCCTAACCCTTCACCGAAGCCTGACCCTCAGCCGTCCCCTAATCCTAACCCGTACGCTGACACTAACCCGCGCCCTCACACGTACGCTGCCCCTAGAGCGTTGTCGTACCCTCACCTGGACCCTAAACCGTCCCCGTCCCCTAACCCTAACCCTAGCCCGAACCCTAACCCTAACCCTTCCCCGAAGCCTGACCCTCACCCGTCCCCTAATCCTAACCCGTACGCTGACACTAACCCGTGCCCTCACACGTACGCTCCCCCTAGAGCGTTGTCGTACCCTCACCTGGACCCTAAACCGTCCCCGTCCCCTAACCCTAACCCGAACCCTAACCCTAACCCTTCCCCGAAGCCTGACCCTCAGCCGTCCCCTAATCCTAACCCGTACGCTGACACTAACCCGCGCCCTCACACGTACGCTCTCCCTAGAGCGTTGTCGTACCCTCACCTGGACCCTAAACCGTCCCCGTCCCCTAACCCTAACCCTAGCCCGAACCCTAACCCTAACCCTTCCCCGAAGCCTGACCCTCACCCGTCCCCTAATCCTAACCCGTACGCTGACACTAACCCGAGCCCTCACACGTACGCTCCCCCTAGAGCGTTGTCGTACCCTCACCTGGACCCTAAACCGTCCCCGTCCCCTAACCCTAACCCTAGCCCGAACCCTAACCCTAACCCTTCCCCGAAGCCTGACCCTCACCTGTCCCCTAATCCTAACCCGTTCGCTGACACTAACCCGCGCCCTCACACGTACGCTCCCCCTAGAGCGTTGTCGTACCCTCACCTGGACCCTAAACCGTCCCCGTCCCCTAACCCTAACCCTAGCCCGAACCCTAACCCTAACCCTTCCCCGAAGCCTGACCCTCACCCGTCCCCTAATCCTAACCCGTACGCTGACACTAACCCGAGCCCTCACACGTACGCTCCCCCTAGAGCGTTGTCGTACCCTCACCTGGACCCTAAACCGTCCCCGTCCCCTAACCCTAACCCTAGCCCGAACCCTAACCCTAACCCTTCCCCGAAGCCTGACCCTCAGCCGTCCCCTAATCCTAACCCGTACGCTGACACTAACCCGCGCCCTCACACGTACGCTGCCCCTAGAGCGTTGTCGTACCCTCACCTGGACCCTAAACCGTCCCCGTCCCCTAACCCTAACCCTAGCCCGAACCCTAACCCTAACCCTTCCCCGAAGCCTGACCCTCACCCGTCCCCTAATCCTAACCCGTACGCTGACACTAACCCGTGCCCTCACACGTACGCTCCCCCTAGAGCGTTGTCGTACCCTCACCTGGACCCTAAACCGTCCCCGTCCCCTAACCCTAACCCGAACCCTAACCCTAACCCTTCCCCGAAGCCTGACCCTCACCCGTCCCCTAATCCTAACCCGTACGCTGACACTAACCCGCGCCCTCACACGTACGCTCTCCCTAGAGCGTTGTCGTACCCTCACCTGGACCCTAAACCGTCCCCGTCCCCTAACCCTAACCCTAGCCCGAACCCTAACCCTAACCCTTCCCCGAAGCCTGACCCTCACCCGTCCCCTAATCCTAACCCGTACGCTGACACTAACCCGCGCCCTCACACGTACGCTCCCCCTAGAGCGTTGTCGTACCCTCACCTGGACCCTAAACCGTCCCCGTCCCCTAACCCTAACCCTAGCCCGAACCCTAACCCTAACCCTTCACCGAAGCCTGACCCTCAGCCGTCCCCTAATCCTAACCCGTACGCTGACACTAACCCGCGCCCTCACACGTACGCTGCCCCTAGAGCGTTGTCGTACCCTCACCTGGACCCTAAACCGTCCCCGTCCCCTAACCCTAACCCTAGCCCGAACCCTAACCCTAACCCTTCCCCGAAGCCTGACCCTCACCCGTCCCCTAATCCTAACCCGTACGCTGACACTAACCCGTGCCCTCACACGTACGCTCCCCCTAGAGCGTTGTCGTACCCTCACCTGGACCCTAAACCGTCCCCGTCCCCTAACCCTAACCCGAACCCTAACCCTAACCCTTCCCCGAAGCCTGACCCTCAGCCGTCCCCTAATCCTAACCCGTACGCTGACACTAACCCGCGCCCTCACACGTACGCTCTCCCTAGAGCGTTGTCGTACCCTCACCTGGACCCTAAACCGTCCCCGTCCCCTAACCCTAACCCTAGCCCGAACCCTAACCCTAACCCTTCCCCGAAGCCTGACCCTCACCCGTCCCCTAATCCTAACCCGTACGCTGACACTAACCCGAGCCCTCACACGTACGCTCCCCCTAGAGCGTTGTCGTACCCTCACCTGGACCCTAAACCGTCCCCGTCCCCTAACCCTAACCCTAGCCCGAACCCTAACCCTAACCCTTCCCCGAAGCCTGACCCTCACCTGTCCCCTAATCCTAACCCGTTCGCTGACACTAACCCGCGCCCTCACACGTACGCTCCCCCTAGAGCGTTGTCGTACCCTCACCTGGACCCTAAACCGTCCCCGTCCCCTAACCCTAACCCTAGGCCGAACCCTAACCCTAACCCTTCCCCGAAGCCTGACCCTCAGCCGTCCCCTAATCCTAACCCGTACGCTGACACTATCCCGCGCCCTCACACGTACGCTCCCCCTAGAGCGTTGTCGTACCCTCACCTGGACCCTAAACCGTCCCCGTCCCCTAACCCTAACCCTAGCCCGAACCCTAACCCTAACCCTTCCCCGAAGCCTGACCCTCACCCGTTCCCTAATCCTAACCCGTACGCTGACACTAAACCGCGCCCTCACACGTACGCTCCCCCTAGAGCGTTGTCGTACCCTCACCTGGACCCTAAACCGTCCCCGTCCCCTAACCCTAACCCTAGCCCGAACCCTAACCCTAACCCTTCCCCGAAGCCTGACCCTCAGCCGTCCCCTAATCCTAACCCGTACGCTGACACTAACCCGCGCCCTCACACGTACGCTCCCCCTAGAGCATTGTCGTACCCTCACCTGGACCCTAAACCGTCCCCGTCCCCTAACCCTAACCCGAACCCTAACCCTAACCCTTCCCCGAAGCCTGACCCTCAGCCGTCCCCTAATCCTAACCCGTACGCTGACACTAACCCGCGCCCTCACACGTATGCTCCCCCTAGAGCGTTGTCGTACCCTCACCTGGACCCTAAACCGTCCCCGTCCCCTAACCCTAACCCTAGCCCGAACCCTAACCCTAACACTTCCCCGAAGCCTGACCCTCACCCGTCCCCTAATCCTAACCCGTACGCTGACACTAACCCGCGCCCTCACACGTACGCTCCCCCTAGAGCGTTGTCGTACCCTCACCTGGACCCTAAACCGTCCCCGTCCCCTAACCCTAACCCTAGCCCGAACCCTAACCCTAACCCTTCCCCGAAGCCTGACCCTCACCCGTCCCCTAATCCTAACCCGTACGCTGACACTAACCCGCGCCCTCACATGTACACTCCCCCTAGAGCGTTGTCGTACCCTCACCTGGACCCTAAACCGTCCCCGTCCCCTAACCCTAACCCTAGCGGGAACCCTAACCCTAACCCTTCCCCGAAGCCTGACCCTCACCCGTCCCCTAATCCTAACCCGTACGCTGACACTAACCCACGCCCTCACACGTACGCTCCCCATAGAGCGTTGTCTTACCCTCACCTGGACCCTAAACCGTCCCCGTCCCCTAACCCTAACCCGAACCCTAACCCTAACCCTTCCCCGAAGCCTGACCCTCAGCCGTCCCCTAATCCTAACCCGTACGCTGACACTAACCCGCGCACTCACACGTACGCTCCCCATAGAGCGTTGTCGTACCCTCACCTGGACCCTAAACCGTCCCCGTCCCCTAACCCTAACCCTAGCCCGAACCCTAACCCTAACCCTTCCCCGAAGCCTGACCCTCACCCGTCCCCTAATCCTAACCCGTACGCTGACACTAACCCGCGCCCTCACACGTACGCTCCCCCTAGAGCGTTGTCGTACCCTCACCTGGACCCTAAACCGTCCCTGTCCCCTAACCCTAACCCTAGCCCGAACCCTAACCCTAACCCTTCCCCGAAGCCTGACCCTCACCCGTCCCCTAATCCTAACCCGTACGCTGACACTAACCCGCGCCCTCACACGTACGCTCCCCCTAGAGCGTTGTCGTACCCTCACCTGGACCCTAAACCGTCCCCGTCCCCTAACCCTAACCCTAGCCCGAACCCTAACCCTAACCCTTCCCCGAAGCCTGACCCTCACCCGTCCCCTAATCCTAACCCGTACGCTGACACTAACCCGCGCCCTCACACGTACGCTCCCCCTAGAGCGTTGTCGTACCCTCACCTGGACCCTAAACCGTCCCCGTCCCCTAACCCTAACCCTAGCCCGAACCCTAACCCTAACACTTCCCCAAAGCCTGACCCTCACCCGTCCCCTAATCCTAACCCGTACGCAGACACTAACCCGCGCCCTCAAACGTACGCTCCCCCTAGAGCGTTGTCGTACCCTCACCTGGACCCTAAACCATCCCCGTCCCCTAACCCTAACCCTAGCCCAAACCCTAACCCTAACCTTTCCCCGAAGCCTGACCCTCAGCCGTCCCCTAATCCTAACCCGTACGCTGACACTAACCCGCGCCCTCACACGTACGCTCCCCATAGAGCGTAGTCGTACCCTCACCTGGACCCTAAACCGTCCCCGTCCCCTAACCCTAACCCTAGCCCGAACCCTAACCCTAACCCTTCCCCGAAGCCTGACCCTCAGCCGTCCCCTAATCCTAACCCGTACGCTGACACTAACCCGCGCCCTCACACGTACACTCCCCCTAGAGCGTTGTCGTACCCTCACCTGGACCCTAAACCGTCCCCGTCCCCTAACCCTAACCCTAGCCCGAACCCTAACCCTAACCCTTCCCCGAAGCCTGACCCTCACCCGTCCCCTAATCCTAACCCGTACGCTGACACTAACCCGCGCCCTCACACGTACGCTCCCCCTAGAGCGTTGTCGTACCCTCACCTGGACCCTAAACCGTCCCCGTCCCCTAACCCTAACCCGAACCCTAACCCTAACCCTTCCCCGAAGCCTGACCCTCACCCGTCCCCTAATCCTAACCCGTACGCTGACACTAACCCGCGCCCTCACACGTACGCTCCCCCTAGAGCGTTGTCGTACCCTCACCTGGACCCTAAACCGTCCCCGTCCCCTAACCCTAACCCTAGCCCGAACCCTAACCCTAACCCTTCACCGAAGCCTGACCCTCAGCCGTCCCCTAATCCTAACCCGTACGCTGACACTAACCCGCGCCCTCACACGTACGCTGCCCCTAGAGCGTTGTCGTACCCTCACCTGGACCCTAAACCGTCCCCGTCCCCTAACCCTAACGCTAGCCCGAACCCTAACCCTAACCCTTCCCCGAAGCCTGACCCTCACCCGTCCCCTAATCCTAACCCGTACGCTGACACTAACCCGAGCCCTCACACGTACGCTCCCCCTAGAGCGTTGTCGTACCCTCACCTGGACCCTAAACCGTCCCCTTCCCCTAACCCTAACCCGAACCCTAACCCTAAACCTTCCCCGAAGCCTGACCCTCAGCCGTCCCCTAATCCTAACCCGTACGCTGACACTAACCCGCGCCCTCACACGTACGCTCTCCCTAGAGCGTTGTCGTACCCTCACCTGGACCCTAAACCGTCCCCGTCCCCTAACCCTAACCCTAGCCCGAACCCTAACCCTAACCCTTCCCCGAAGCCTGACCCTCACCCGTCCCCTAATCCTAACCCGTACGCTGACACTAACCCGCGCCCTCACACGTACGCTCCCCCTAGAGCGTTGTCGTACCCTCACCTGGACCCTAAACCGTCCCCGTCCCCTAACCCTAACCCTAGCCCGAACCCTAACCCTAACCCTTCCCCGAAGCCTGACCCTCACCCGTCCCCTAATCCTAACCCGTTCGCTGACACTAACCCGCGCCCTCACACGTACGCTCCCCCTAGAGCGTTGTCGTACCCTCACCTGGACCCTAAACCGTCCCCGTCCCCTAACCCTAACCCTAGCCCGAACCCTAACCCTAACCCTTCCCCGAAGCCTGACCCTCAGCCGTCCCCTAATCCTAACCCGTACGCTGACACTAACCCGCGCCCTCACACGTACGCTCCCCCTAGAGCGTTGTCGTACCCTCACCTGGACCCTAAACCATCCCCGTCCCCTAACCCTAACCCTAGCCCGAACCCTAACCCTAACCCTTCCCCGAAGCCTGACCCTCAGCCGTCCCCTAATCCTAACCCGTACGCTGACACTAACCCGCGCCCTCACACGTACGCTCCCCCTAGAGCGTTGTCGTACCCTCACCTGGACCCTAAACCGTCCCCGTCCCCTAACCCTAACCCTAGCCCGAACCCTAACCCTAACCCTTCCCCGAAGCCTGACCCTCACCCGTCCCCTAATCCTAACCCGTACGCTGACACTAACCCGCGCCCTCACACGTACGCTCCCCCTAGAGCGTTGTCGTACCCTCACCTGGACCCTAAACCGTCCCCGTCCCCTAACCCTAACCCTAGCCCGAACCCTAACCCTAACCCTTCCCCGAAGCCTGACCCTCAGCCGTCCCCTAATCCTAACCCGTACGCTGACACTAGCCCGCGCCCTCACACGTACGCTCCCCCTAGAGCGTTGTCGTACCCTCACCTGGACCCTAAACCGTCCCCGTCCCCTAACCCTAACCCTAGCCCGAACCCTAACCCTAACCCTTCCCCGAAGCCTGACCCTCACCCGTCCCCTAAACCTAACCCGTACGCTGACACTAAACCGCGCCCTCACACGTACGCTCCCCCTAGAGCGTTGTCGTACCCTCACCTGGACCCTAAACCGTCCCCGTCCCCTAACCCTAACCCTAGCCCGAACCCTAACCCTAACCCTTCCCCGAAGCCTGACCCTCAGCCGTCCCCTAATCCTAACCCGTACGCTGACACTAACCCGCGCCCTCACACGTACGCTCCCCCTAGAGCGTTGTCGTACCCTCACCTGGACCCTAAACCGTCCCCGTCCCCTAACCCTAACCCGAACCCTAACCCTAACCCTTCCCCGAAGCCTGACCCTCAGCCGTCCCCTAATCCTAACCCGTACGCTGACACTAACCCGCGCCCTCACACGTATGCTCCCCCTAGAGCGTTGTCGTACCCTCACCTGGACCCTAAACCGTCCCCGTCCCCTAACCCTAACCCTAGCCCGAACCCTAACCCTAACCCTTCCCCGAAGCCTGACCCTCACCCGTCCCCTAATCCTAACCCGTACGCTGACACTAACCCGCGCCCTCACACGTACGCTCCCCCTAGAGCGTTGTCGTACCCTCACCTGGACCCTAAACCGTCCCCGTCCCCTAACCCTAACCCTAGCCCGAACCCTAACCCTAAACCTTCCCCGAAGCCTGACCCTCACCCGTCCCCTAATCCTAACCCGTACGCTGACACTAACCCGCGCCCTCACACGTACACTCCCCCTAGAGCGTTGTCGTACCCTCACCTGGACCCTAAACCGTCCCCGTCCCCTAACCCTAACCCTAGCGGGAACCCTAACCCTAACCCTTCCCCGAAGCCTGACCCTCAGCCGTCCCCTAATCCTAACCCGTACGCTGACACTAACCCGCGCCCTCACACGTACGCTCCCCATAGAGCGTTGTCTTACGCTCACCTGGACCCTAAACCGTCCCCGTCCCCTAACCCTAACCCGAACCCTAACCCTAACCCTTCCCCGAAGCCTGACCCTCAGCCGTCCCCTAATCCTAACCCGTACGCTGACACTAACCCGCGCCCTCACACGTACGCTCCCCCTAGAGCGTTGTCGTACCCTCACCTGGACCCTAAACCGTCCCCGTCCCCTAACCCTAACCCTAGCCCGAACCCTAACCCTAACCCTTCCCCGAAGCCTGACCCTCACCCGTCCCCTAATCCTAACCCGTACGCTGACAGTAACCCGCGCCCTCACACGTACGCTCCCCCTAGAGCGTTGTCGTACCCTCACCTGGACCCTAAACCGTCCCTGTCCCCTAACCCTAACCCTAGCCCGAACCCTAACCCTAACCCTTCCCCGAAGCCTGACCCTCACCCGTCCCCTAATCCTAACCCGTACGCTGACACTAACCCGCGCCCTCACACGTACGCTCCCCCTAGAGCGTTGTCGTACCCTCACCTGGACCCTAAACCGTCCCCGTCCCCTAACCCTAACCCTAGCCCGAACCCTAACCCTAACCCTTCCCCGAAGCCTGACCCTCACCCGTCCCCTAATCCTAACCCGTACGCTGACACTAACCCGCGCCCTCACACGTACGCTCCCCCTAGAGCGTTGTCGTACCCTCACCTGGACCCTAAACCGTCCCCGTCCCCTAACCCTAACCCTAGCCCGAACCCTAACCCTAACACTTCCCCGAAGCCTGACCCTCACCCGTCCCCTAATCCTAACCCGTACGCAGACACTAACCCGCGCCCTCAAACGTACGCTCCCCCTAGAGCGTTGTCGTACCCTCACCTGGACCCTAAACCATCCCCGTCCCCTAACCCTAACCCTAGCCCGAACCCTAACCCTAACCCTTCCCCGAAGCCTGACCTTCACCCGTCCCCTAATCCTAACCCGTACGCTGACACTAACCCGCGCCCTCACACGTACGCTCCCCATAGAGCGTAGTCGTACCCTCACCTGGACCCTAAACCGTCCCCGTCCCCTAACCCTAACCCTAGCCCGAACCCTAACCCTAACCCTTCCCCGAAGCCTGACCCTCAGCCGTCCCCTAATCCTAACCCGTACGCTGACACTAACCCGCGCCCTCACACGTACACTCCCCCTAGAGCGTTGTCGTACCCTCACCTGGACCCTAAACCGTCCCCGTCCCCTAACCCTAACCCTAGCCCGAACCCTAACCCTAACCCTTCCCCGAAGCCTGACCCTCACCCGTCCCCTAATCCTAACCCGTACGCTGACACTAACCCGCGCCCTCACACGTACGCTCCCCCTAGAGCGTTGTCGTACCCTCACCTGGACCCTAAACCGTCCCCGTCCCCTAACCCTAACCCGAACCCTAACCCTAACCCTTCCCCGAAGCCTGACCCTCACCCGTCCCCTAATCCTAACCCGTACGCTGACACTAACCCGCGCCCTCACACGTACGCTCCCCCTAGAGCGTTGTCGTACCCTCACCTGGACCCTAAACCGTCCCCGTCCCCTAACCCTAACCCTAGCCCGAACCCTAACCCTAACCCTTCCCCGAAGCCTGACCCTCACCCGTCCCCTAATCCTAACCCGTACGCTGACACTAACCCGCGCCCTCACACGTACGCTCCCCCTAGAGCGTTGTCGTACCCTCACCTGGACCCTAAGCCCTCCCCGTCCCCTAACCCTAACCCTAGCCCGAACCCTAACCCTAACCCTTCCCCGAAGCCTGACCCTCAGCCGTCCCCTAATCCTAACCCGTACGCTGACACTAACCCGCGCCCTCACACGTACGCTCCCCCTAGAGCGTTGTCGTACCCTCACCTGGACCCTAAACCGTCCCCGTCCCCTAACCCTAACCCTAGCCCGAACCCTAACCCTAACACTCCCCCAAAGCCTGACCCTCAGCCGTCCCCTAATCCTAACCCGTACGCTGACACTAACCCGCGCCCTCACACGTACGCTCCCCCTAGAGCGTTGTCGTACCCTCACCTGGACCCTAACCCATCCCCGTCCCCTAACCCTAACCCTAGCCCGAACCCTAACCCTAACCCTTCCCCGAAGCCTGACCCTCAGCCGTCCCCTAATCCTAACCCGTACGCTGACACTAACCCGCGCCCTCACACGTACGCTCCCCCTAGAGCGTTGTCGTACCCTCACCTGGACCCTAAACCGTCCCCGTCCCCTAACCCTAACCCTAGCCCGAACCCTAACCCTAACCCTTCCCCGAAGCCTGACCCTCACCCGTCCCGTAATCCTAACCCGTACGCTGACACTAACCCGCGCCCTCACACGTACGCTCCCCCTAGAGCGTTGTCGTACCCTCACCTGGACCCTAAACTGTCCCCGTCCCCTAACCCTAACCCTAGCCCGAACCCTAACCCTAACCCTTCCCCAAAGCCTGACCCTCAGCCATCCCCTAATCCTAACCCGTACGCTGACACTAGCCCGCGCCCTCACACGTACGCTCCCCCTAGAGCGTTGTCGTACCCTCACCTGGACCCTAAACCGTCCCCGTCCCCTAACCCTAACCCTAGCCCGAACCCTAACCCTAACCCTTCCCCGAAGCCTGACCCTCACCCGTCCCCTAATCCTAACCCGTACGCTGACACTAAACCACGCCCTCACACGTACGCTCCCCCTAGAGCGTTGTCGTACCCTCACCTGGACCCTAAACCGTCCCCGTCCCCTAACCCTAACCCTAGCCCGAACCCTAACCCTAACCCTTCCCCGAAGCCTGACCCTCAGCCGTCCCCTAATCCTAACCCGTACGCTGACACTAAACCGCGCCCTCACACGTACGCTCCCCCTAGAGCGTTGTCGTACCCTCACCTGGACCCTAAACCGTCCCCGTCCCCTAACCCTAACCCTAGCCCGAACCCTAACCCTAACCCTTCCCCGAAGCCTGACCCTCAGCCGTCCCCTAATCCTAACCCGTACGCTGACACTAACCCGCGCCCTCACACGTACGCTCTCCCTAGAGCGTTGTCGTACCCTCACCTGGACCCTAAACCGTCCCCGTCCCCTAACCCTAACCCTAGCCCGAACCCTAACCCTAACCCTTCCCCGAAGCCTGACCCTCACCCGTCCCCTAATCCTAACCCGTACGCTGACACTAACCCGCGCCCTCACACGTACGCTCCCCCTAGAGCGTTGTCGTACCCTCACCTGGACCCTAAACCGTCCCCGTCCCCTAACCCTAACCCTAGCCCGAACCCTAACCCTAACCCTTCCCCGAAGCCTGACCCTCAGCCGTCCCCTAATCCTAACCCGTACGCTGACACTAACTCGCGCCCTCACACGTACGCTCCCCCTAGAGCGTTGTCGTACCCTCACCTGGACCCTAAACCGTCCCCGTCCCCTAACCCTAACCCTAGCCCGAACCCTAACCCTAACCCTTCCCCGAAGCCTGAACCTCAGCCGTCCCCTAATCCTAACCCGTACGCTGACACTAACCCGCGCCCTCACACGTACGCTCCCCCTAGAGCGTTGTCGTACCCTCACCTGGACCCTAAACCGTCCCCGTCCCCTAACCCTAACCCTAGCCCGAACCCTAACCCTAACTCTTCCCCGAAGCCTGACCCTCACCCGTCCCCTAATCCTAACCCGTACGCTGACATTAACCCGCGCCCTCACACGTACGCTCCCCCTAGAGCGTTGTCATACCCTCACCTGGACCCTAAACCGTCCCCGTCCCCTAACCCTAGCCCGAACCCTAACCCTAACCCTTCCCCGAAGCCTGACCCTCACCCGTCCCCTAATCCTAACCCGTACGCTGACACTAACCTGCGCCCTCACACGTACGCTCCCCCTAGAGCGTTGTCGTACCCTCACCTGGACCCTAAACCGTCCCCGTCCCCTAACCCTAACCCTAGCCCGAACCCTAACCCTAACCCTTCCCCGAAGCCTGACCCTCACCCGTCCCCTAATCCTAACCCGTACGCTGACACTAACCCGCGCCCTCACACGTACGCTCCCCCTAGAGCGTTGTCGTACCCTCACCTGGACCCTAAACCGTCCCCGTCCCCTAACCCTAACCCTAGCCCGAACCCTAACCCTAACCCTTCCCCGAAGCCTGACCCTCACCCGTCCCCTAATCCTAACCCGTACGCTGACACTAACCCGCGCCCTCACACGTACGCTCCCCCTAGAGCGTTGTCGTACCCTCACCTGGACCCTAAACCGTCCCCGTCCCCTAACCCTAACCCTAGCCCGAACCCTAACCCTAACCCTTCCCCGAAGCCTGACCCTCACCCGTCCCCTAATCCTAACCCGTACGCTGACACTAACCCGCGCCCTCACACGTACGCTCCCCCTAGAGCGTTGTCGTACCCTCACCTGGACCCTAAACCGTCCCCGTCCCCTAACCCTAACCCTAGCCCGAACCCTAACCCTAACCCTTCCCCGAAGCCTGACCCTCAGCCGTCCCCTAATCCTAACCCGTACGCTGACACTAACCCGCGCCCTCACACGTACGCTCCCCCTAGAGCGTTGTCGTACCCTCACCTGGACCCTAAACCGTCCCCGTCCCCTAACCCTAACCCTAGCCCGAACCCTAACCCTAACCCTTCCCCGAAGCCTGACCCTCACCCGTCCCCTAATCCTAAACCGTACGCTGACACTAACCCGCGCCCTCACACGTACGCTCCCCCTAGAGCGTTGTCGTACCCTCACCTGGACCCTAAACCGTCCCCGTCCCCTAACCCTAACCCTAGCCCGAACCCTAACCCTAACCCTTCCCCGAAGCCTGACCCTCACCCGTCCCCTAATCCTAACCCGTACGCTGACACTAACCCGCGCCCTCACACGTACGCTCCCCCTAGAGCGTTGTCGTACCCTCACCTGGACCCTAAACCGTCCCCGTCCCCTAACCCTAACCCTTCCCCGAAGCCTGACCCTCAGCCGTCCCCTAATCCTAACCCGTACGCTGACACTAACCCGCGCCCTCACACGTACACTCCCCCTAGAGCGTTGTCGTACCCTCACCTGGACCCTAAACCGTCCCCGTCCCCTAACCCTAACCCTAGCCCGAACCCTAACCCTAACCCTTCCCCGAAGCCTGACTCTCACCCGTCCCCTAATCCTAACCCGTACTCCGACACTGACACGAGCCCTCACACGTACGCTCCCCCTAAAGCGTTGTCGTACCATCACGTGGACCCTAAACCGTCCCCGTTCCCTAAACCTAACCCTAGCCCGAACCCTAACCCTAACCCTTCCCCGAAGCCTGACCCTCAGCCGTCCCCTAATCCTAACCCGTACGCTGACACTAACCCGCGCCCTCACACGTACGCTCCCCCTAGAGCGTTGTCGTACCCTCACCTGGACCCTAGACCGTCCCCGTCCCCTAACCCTAACCCTAGCCCGAACCCTAACCCTAACCCTTCCCCGAAGCCTGACCCTCACCCGTCCCCTAATCCTAACCCGTACGCTGACACTAACCCGCGCCCTCACACGTACGCTCCCCCTAGAGCGTTGTCGTACCCTCACCTGGACCCTAGACCGTCCCCGTCCCCTAACCCTAACCCTACCCCGAACCCTAACCCTAACCCTTCCCCGAAGCCTGACCCTCACCCGGCCCCTAATCCTAACCCGTACGCTGACACTAACCCGCGCCCTCACACGTACGCTCCCCCTAGAGCGTTGTCGTACCCTCACCTGGACCCTAAACCGTCCCCGTCCCCTAACCCTAACCCTAACCCTTCCCCGAAACCTGACCCTCACCCGTCCCCTAATCCTAACCCGTACGCTGACACTAACCCGCGCCCTCACACGTACGCTCCCCCTAGAGCGTTGTCGTACCCTCACCTGGACCCTAAACCGTCCCCGTCCCCTAACCCTAACCCTAGCCCGAACCCTAACCCTAACCCTTCCCCGAAGCCTGACCCTCAGCCGTCCCCTAATCCTAACCCGTACGCTGACACTAACCCGCGCCCTCACACGTACGCTCCCCCTAGAGCGTTGTCGTACCCTCACCTGGACCCTAAACCGTCCCCGTCCCCTAACCCTAACCCTAGCCCGAACCCTAACCCTAACCCTTCCCCGAAGCCTGACCCTCAGCCGTCCCCTAATCCTAACCCGTACGCTGACACTAACCCGCGCCCTCACACGTACGCTCCCCCTAGAGCGTTGTCGTACCCTCACCTGGACCCTAAACCGTCCCCGTCCCCTAACCCTAACCCTAGCCCGAACCCTAACCCTAACCCTTCCCCAAAGCCTGACCCTCACCCGTCCCCTAATCCTAACCCGTACGCTGACACTAACCCGCGCCCTCACACGTACGCTCCCCCTAGAGCGTTGTCGTACCCTCACCTGGACCCTAAACCGTCCCCGTCCCCTAACCCTAACCCTAGCCCGAACCTTAACCCTAACCATTCCCCGAAGCCTGACCCTCAGCCGTCCCCTAATCCTAACACTTACGCTGACACTAACCCGCGCCCTCACACGGACGCTCCCCCTAGAGCGTTGTCGTACCCTCACCTGGACCCTAGACCGTCCCCGTCCCCTAACCCTAACCCTACCCCGAACCCTAACCCTAACCCTTCCCCGAAGCCTGACCCTCACCCGGCCCCTAATCCTAACCCGTACGCTGACACTAACCCGCGCCCTCACACGTACGCTCCCCCTAGAGCGTTGTCGTACCCTCACCTGGACCCTAGACCGTCCCCGTCCCCTAACCCTAACCCTAGCCCGAACCCTAACCCTAACCCTTCCCCGAAGCCTGACCCTCACCCGTCCCCTAATCCTAACCCGTACGCTGACACTAACCCGCGCCCTCACACGTACGCTCCCCCTAGAGCGTTGTCGTACCCTCACCTGGACCCTAAACCGTCCCCGTCCCCTAACCCTAACCCTAGCCCGAACCCTAACCCTAACCCTTCCCCGAAGCCTGACCCTCACCCGTCCCCTAATCCTAACCCGTACGCTGACACTAACCCGCGCCCTCACACGTACGCTCCCCCTAGAGCGTTGTCGTACCCTCACCTGGACCCTAAACCGTCCCCGTCCCCTAACCCTAACCCTAGCCCGAACCTTAACCCTAACCATTCCCCGAAGCCTGACCCTCAGCCGTCCCCTAATCCTAACACTTACGCTGACACTAACCCGCGCCCTCACACGTACGCTCCCCCTAGAGCGTTGTCGTACCCTCACCTGGACCCTAAACCGTCCCCGTACCCTAACCCTAACCCTAGCCCGAACCCTAACCCTAACCCTTCCCCGAAGCCTGACCCTCACCCGTCCCCTAATCCTAACCCGTACGCTGACACTAGCCCGCGCCCTCACACGTACGCTCCCCCTAGAGCGTTGTCGTACCCTCACCTTGACCCTAAACCGTCCCCGTCCCCTAACCCTAACCCTAGCCCGAACCCTAACCCTAACCCTTCCCCGAAGCCTGACCCTCAGCCGTCCCCTAATCCTAACCCGTACGCTGACACTAGCCCGCGCCCTCACACGTACGCTCCCCCTAGAGCGTTGTCGTACCCTCACCTGGACCCTAAACCGTCCCCGTCCCCTAACCCTAACCCTAGCCCGAACCCTAACCCTAACCCTTCCCCGAAGCCTGACCCTCAGCCGTCCCCTAATCCTAACCCGTACGCTGACACTAACCCGCGCCCTCACACGTACGCTCCCCCTAGAGCGTTGTCGTACCCTCACCTGGACGCTAAACCGTCCCCGTCCCGTAACCCTAACCCTAGCCCGAACCCTAACCCTAACCCTTCCCCGAAGCCTGACCCTCACCCGTCCCCTAATCCTAACCCGTACGCTGACACTAACCCGTGCCCTCACACGTACGCTCCCCCTAGAGCGTTGTCGTACCCTCACCTGGACCCTAAACCGTCCCCGTCCCCTAACCCTAACCCTAGCCCGAACCCTAACCCTAACCCTTCCCCGAAGCCTGACCCTCACCCGTCCCCTAATCCTAACCCGTACGCTGACACTAACCCGCGCCCTCACACGTACGCTCCCCCTAGAGCGTTGTCGTACCCTCACCTGGACCCTAAACCGTCCCCGTCCCCTAACCCTAACCCGAGCCTGAACCCTAACCCTAACCCTTCCCCGAAGCCTGACCCTCACCCGTCCCCTAATCCTAACCCGTACCCTGACACTAACCCGCGCCCTCACACTTACGCTCCCCCTAAAGCGTTGTCGTACCCTCACCAGGATCCTAAACCGTCCCCGTCCCCTAACACTAACCCTATCCCGAACCCTAACCCAAACCCTTCGCCGAAGCCTGACCCTCACCCGTCCACTAATCCTAACCAATACGCTGACACTAACCCGCGCCCTCACACGTACGCTCCCCCTAAAGCGTTGTCGTACCCTCACCTGGACCCTAAACCGTCCCCGTCCCCTAACCCTAACCCTAACCCGAACCCTAACCCTAACCCTTCCCCCAAGCCTGACCCTCACCCGACCCCTAATCCTAACCCGTACGGTGACACTAACCCGAGCCCTCACACGTACGCTCCCCCTAAAGCGTTGTCGTACCCTCACGTGGTCTCTAAACCGTCCCCGTCCCCTAACCCTAACCCTGGCCCGAACCCTAACCCTAACCATTCCCCGAAGCCTGACCCTCACCCGTACCCTAATCCTAACCCGTACGATGACACTAACCCTCGCCCTCACACGTACGCTCCCCCTAAAGCGTTGTCGTACCCTCACCTGGACCCTAAACCGTCCCCGTCCCCTAACCCTAACCCTAGCCCGAACCCTAACCCTAACCCTTCCCCGAAGCCTGACCCTCAGCCGTCCCCTAATCCTAACCCGTACGCTGACACTAACCCGCGCCCTCACACGTACGCTCCCCCTAGAGCGTTGTCGTACCCTCACCTGGACGCTAAACCGTCCCCGTCCCGTAACCCTAACCCTAGCCCGAACCCTAACCCTAACCCTTCCCCGAAGCCTGACCCTCACCCGTCCCCTAATCCTAACCCGTACGCTGACACTAACCCGTGCCCTCACACGTACGCTCCCCCTAGAGCGTTGTCGTACCCTCACCTGGACCCTAAACCGTCCCCGTCCCCTAACCCTAACCCTAGCCCGAACCCTAACCCTAACCCTTCCCCGAAGCCTGACCCTCACCCGTCCCCTAATCCTAACCCGTACGCTGACACTAACCCGCGCCCTCACACGTACGCTCCCCCTAGAGCGTTGTCGTACCCTCACCTGGACCCTAAACCGTCCCCGTCCCCTAACCCTAACCCGAGCCTGAACCCTAACCCTAACCCTTCCCCGAAGCCTGACCCTCACCCGTCCCCTAATCCTAACCCGTACCCTGACACTAACCCGCGCCCTCACACTTACGCTCCCCCTAAAGCGTTGTCGTACCCTCACCAGGATCCTAAACCGTCCCCGTCCCCTAACACTAACCCTATCCCGAACCCTAACCCAAACCCTTCGCCGAAGCCTGACCCTCACCCGTCCACTAATCCTAACCAATACGCTGACACTAACCCGCGCCCTCACACGTACGCTCCCCCTAAAGCGTTGTCGTACCCTCACCTGGACCCTAAACCGTCCCCGTCCCCTAACCCTAACCCTAACCCGAACCCTAACCCTAACCCTTCCCCCAAGCCTGACCCTCACCCGACCCCTAATCCTAACCCGTACGGTGACACTAACCCGAGCCCTCACACGTACGCTCCCCCTAAAGCGTTGTCGTACCCTCACGTGGTCTCTAAACCGTCCCCGTCCCCTAACCCTAACCCTGGCCCGAACCCTAACCCTAACCATTCCCCGAAGCCTGACCCTCACCCGTACCCTAATCCTAACCCGTACGATGACACTAACCCTCGCCCTCACACGTACGCTCCCCCTAAAGCGTTGTCGTACCCTCACCTGGACCCTAAACCGTCCCCGTCCCCTAAACGAAACCCTAGCCCGAACACTAACCCTAACCCTTCCACGAAGCCTGACCCTCAGCCGTCCCCTAATCCTAACCCGTACGCTGACACTAACCCGCGCCCTCACACGTACGCTCCCCCTAGAGCGTTGTCGTACCCTCACCTGGACCCTAAACCGTCCCCGTCCCCTAACCCTAACCCTAGCCCGAACCCTAACCCTAACCCTTCCCCGAAGCCTGACCCTCACCCGTCCCCTAATCCTAGCCCGTACGCTAACACTAACCCGTACCCTAACACGTACGCTCATCCTAAACCATTGTCGCACCCTAACCTGTACCCTAAACTGTCCCTCTCCCCTAACCCTAACCCTAACCCTTACCTGAAGCCTTACCCTCACCCGTCCCCTAATCCTAACCCGTACACTAACACTAAACCTTACCCTTACATGTACGCTATCCCTAAACCGTTGTCGTACCCTAACCTGTACCCTAAACCGTCCCCGTTCCCTAACCGTAACCCTAACCCGAAGCGTTACCCTAACACTTACCCTAATCCTAAACGGTACACTACACTGACCTGTACCCTAACACTTTCGCTCACCCTAAACCATTGTCGCATCCTAATTCATACCTGTTCCCTAACCCTAACCTTAACCCTAACCCTAAACCCACTCATAGCACTATAGCTCAGGAAAATTAAAATAACAAGAAACAACCACCGCAAAGTTTAGGGCTGCTCTGTTTACAAGAGCCTCGACTACGGTACAAATTAAATATCCTTGAAAGAGAGAAATGGATAAAGAAGTTTTCGTACTTACGTACAATGAATATCACTCAACAATGAAATCAATGTCGTCAGGCCCGTACAAGCATAATGAATGGATTTAGGTACGATGATTCAAAGGAAATAAGTCACACAGAAAAAGAAACTTATCATAAGATATCACTTATAGAGGGAATGTAAACTTGGCTACACATGAACTGAATTACAAAACAGAACAGAGTCTCACATTTAGAAAACAAACTTATGCTTTCTTAAGGGGAATGGTGAGTTGGGGTGCTGCGTAAAACCAGAGATTGAAATTAGCACAGATACTATTCCATAAGCCAAATATGTAATAGACAAGATATACTCCTTGCTCAACGAATTAGACTCAACACCGCCTATTCACCGCAGAGGAATATATCTGACAATAAGAATATTAAAACGTATGTATTTATATGTCTCCGTAAGAGAATCAAGTGTGTGTAGAGCAGTATACACAGCCGTGAAAATCAACTAAACCCCATTATTAAAATAAATTTCAAAAACAAAGACAGTGAAGGAGAGAAAGTTCTTAAATAATTCGTTCAGGGCTTGTGATGAAACTTGGATTTACCACATCTACACCCACAGCTGGGTGAGACATAAGGCAGGACATTTGGGGCTGAGAGGATTGGTGAGGTTCGGTGAGCAAATGCAGACCCTTTGAAGTAATACGGTATGCTACCCATTCCATGGGTCCCAACTCTCCTGGTTTAAGGGATTCTTCCTACAGCTAAAACATGCATGGGAAACCCAGAGGATTGTACACCATGTGATCGGGCAACGTTTCTAAAACCCATCTCATTTTTTGTCCCCTGGTACACGGGTTCGCCATTCCAGACGCTTTACTAAAAATCTCCCCACGTGGAGAGTCAGTGCCTTAAAACTCCTGTTTGGCACAGTTAGCAATTTCTGCGGAGGTTGAACGGGAATAGGGAGAACCAATGAGAGACTAGCTGTAGGTGTTTGGACGGTCACATTTCACTCTAATTTCCCACCAGGAAGAGGAATTAACAAAAGGCTCAGCGTGCCGTGATGAAACAAGATTAGGGCCTGAAGCAATCCTGCAGTTTTGCGGCCAGCCCACAAGAAAGCGAGTTGAAGAAAGGACCTCAGGGGCACTGTAATTCATAAACCTGCAGAGTTATAAATGACAGCTATCGTCCAAAAATATATTGAGGTAAGGCTGCGAAGAGGACTTGAAAGCAAGGCACAATTGCAGGAAATATATTTCAGGAGGTAGATGGAAACTGCATTTAAAGCATATGAAAAGCGGCAGAACTTCGACAATGATGCACTTGGCCAAAAAGGGCGTATGCGTTTTTTTCCTGAATACATGCAGGAAAAAACGCATACGCTCTTTTTGTCCAAATAAGCAAGCCTGCAACGGAGATCTGCACTACAATGAAGTCTCACTTCCCCCCGGTCAAAAGGGCCATCTGAAAAAAGTGTAAAATCCAGAAAGGCAGGACAGGCCATGGAGAACAGGGAGCCTTGTTATGCTGATGGGCGGGATGTAAATGGCCAACAGCCACTCGGGAGAAGTGTATGGTGTTTCCTGAAACACCTAAAAAACAAAGCAACAGAGCCTAGGTTGCTTCCACCTATGGCCCTATAGCTTAGGGAAATTAAAATCAAAAAGACACAGCCACCCCAAAGTTTGGGACGGCTCTGTTTACAAGAACCTCGTTTACGGTACAAGTTCAATATCGCAGAAAGTGAAAAATGGATAAAGAAGTTGTGGTACTTACGTACAATGCAATATCACTCAGCAATGACATCTATGTCATCAGGCCCGTAGCAGCATAATGAGTGGATTCAGGTATGATGATTCTAACTGAAATAAGTCACACAGAAAAAGAAACTAGTCATAAGATAACACTTATAGAGGGAATGTAAACTTGGCTACACATGAACTGAATTACAAAACAGAACAGAGTCTCACATTTAGAAAACAAACTTTTGCTTGCTTAAGGGGAAAGGTGAGTTGGGGTGCTGCATAAAACCAGAGATTGAAATTAGCACAGATACCGTTCCATAAGCCAGTAATAGACAAGATATACTCCTTGTTCAACGAAGTGGACTCAACACCCCCTATTCACCGCAGAGGAATACATCTGACTAGTAAGAATCTTAAAACCTATGTATTTATAGGTCTCCGTAAGAGGATCAAGTGTGCATCGAGCGGCATAAACACAGCAGTGCAAATCAGCTAAACCCCATTATAAAAATAAATTTCAAAATCAAAACACAAAGACAGTGAAAGAGAGAGAAATTCTTAAATAATTCGTTCAGGGCTTGTGATGAAACCTGGATTTACCACATCTACACCCACAGCTGGGTGAGACATAAGGCTGGACACTTGGGGCTGTGAGGATTGGTGAGGTTCGGTGAGCAAATGCAGACCCTTTGAAGTAGTACTACGTGCTACCCATTCCATGGGTCCCAACCCTCCAGGTTTAAGGGATTCTTCCTACAGCTAAAACATGCGTGGGAAACCCAGAGGATGGTCCACAGTGTGATCGGGCAAGGTTTCTAAAACGCATCTCATTATTCGTCCTCTGGTACTCGGGTTCGCCATTCCAGACGCTTTACTAACAATCTCCCCACTTGGAGAGTCAGTGCTTGTAACCTCCTGTTTGGCACACTCTGCAATTTCTGCGGAGGATGAACGGGAATAGGGAGAACCAATGAGAGACTAGCTGTAGGTGTTTGGACGGGCACATTTCACTCTAATTTCCCACCAGGATGTAGAATTAACCAAAGACTCAGCGTGCCGTGCCGGAACCAGAATAGGGCCTGAAGCAATCCTGTTGATTTGCGGCCAGCTCACAGAAAGCGAGCTGAAAAAAGGAGCTCAGGGTCACTGCAATTCACAAACCTGCAGAGTTATAAAGGACAACTATCGTCCAAAAATATATTGAGGTAAGGCTGCCAAGAGGAGTTGAAAGCAAGGCACAATTGCAGGAAACAGATTTCAGGAGGTAGATTGGAATTGCATTTAAAGCATATGAAAAGCGGCAGATCTTCGGCAACGATGCACTTGGCCAAAAAGGGCGTATGCGTTTTATCCTGAATATATTCAGGATAAAACGCATACGCCCTTTTTGGCCAACCAAGCAAGCAGGAAATTCAAATCTGCACTACAAAGAAGTCTCATCCTAACACGTACCCTAACCCTATCCCGCTACCGTACCCTAACCTGTACCTGAGACCATACCCGTTCCCTAACCCTAACCCTCACCCTAAGCTGTACACGAACACTAACCCGTACGCTAACATGTACCCTAACAGTAACACATAGCCATACACTAAACTTTATCCTAACCCTACCCCGTATCCTAACCCTTTCCCTAAACCGTACCATAACCCGTACCCTAATCCTAACCTATCCCCTAACACTAACCCATAACCTAACCCGTACCCTAATCCTAACCCATACACTAACACGTACCCTAACCCTAACCCGTTGTCATACCCTAACCTGTAACCTAATCCGTACCCATTCCCTAACCCTAACCCTTACACTATCCCGTACCATAATCCTAACCTGTACACTAACACTAAACCGTACCCTAACACTTACCCTACTCCTAACCCGTGGTCATACCCTAAACTGTACCCCAAACCATACCCGTTCCCTAACCCTAACCCTAAACCTTACCCTAAACCATACCCTAATCCTAACCCGTACACTAACACTAAACTGTACCCTAACACGTACCCTAACCCTAACCCTTTGTTGTTCCCTATACTGTACCCTAAACTGTACCCCTTCCTTAACACTAAACCTAACCCTAACCCTTACCCTAACCTGTACCTAACACTAACCCATACACTAAACCTAACCATAACCCTGAACGTAAACCGTACCCTAATCCTAACCCATACCCTAACACTAACCCATACCTTAACCCGTACCCTAACACTAAACCATAGCCATACCCTAAACTGTACCCTAACACTAACCCGTACCATAACCCTAACCCTAAACCAAACTCTAAGCCGTACA
This sequence comes from Globicephala melas, assembly GCF_963455315.2. NCBI lineage: Eukaryota > Metazoa > Chordata > Mammalia > Artiodactyla > Delphinidae > Globicephala > Globicephala melas. The sequence continues at coordinate 88,320 of NW_027207791.1, forward strand.
ATAATCCTAACCCGTATCCTAACCCTAAACCTTACCCTAAACCCTAATCCTTACCCCTAGCTTAATTTTGTTTTTTTGTATTTAAAAAAATATTTTCTTGGGTTAAAACAAACTAGCAGAACAACAAAATAGGGGGCTTCGCTGGTGGTGCGGTGGTTAGAATCTGCCTGCTAATGCAGGGGACACAGGTTCGAGCCCTGGTCTGGGAGGATCCCACATGCCATGGAGCAACTAGGCCCATAAGCCACAACCAGTGAACCCTCGCATCTGGAGCCTGTGCTCTGCAACAAGAGAGGCCGCGATAGTGAGAGGCCTGCGCACCGAGATCAAGAGTGGCCCCCCACTTGCCACAACTAGAGAAAGCCCTCACACGGAAACTCAGACCCAACACAACAAAAATAAATAAATAAATAATAAACTCCTACCCCCCCAAAAAAAAAGAACAACAAAATAAAACAGAAAGTAACCTGAGTGTCCCTCCAAAAGCTGAGTCTGAAATAGCTGGAACTTCTGTTCTGTGGACTGTTACGTGGCCTATAAAAGTGTGAGAGTTGCATCTGTTTGTCTACAGTGAGAAGCAGGATATTCCAGATGTAGAGAACACCTGGATAAAATGAGAACTCTACACATTATGCTGGTCGCTTCAGTAAATGGGAAAGGATGGCAAGTGGTAAAATATTATCTTTTCCTTTCATTTTTTAAATTTCACTTGTTACAAAGAACTTCAATTATAATTGCACTTTAAAAAAGTAACAATGGAAATTTAAAAGAAAAAATATATATTGTGTGTTCAGTTACGTTTCATAGAATTATGAACTGCTCCACCCTCTGGCCATTACCTGAAAAAGCAGCTTTAAAACCTATGCTAATTGTCACTTCATATGAACAAGTCCTGCAGGGCTGTAAAGGAAACCTGCCTTCATCATGTCTTGCGGGAGGTAAAGGCCAAAGTATTTCAAAATGTGGCACATATTTCAAGAAAACCATTTGAAGAACTAAGCTGTAATAACCGTTTGAAAAATAAAAGGACATGCCTGAAAGCTCAATTTCAAAGGATTATGAGACACATGCAAATCCAACCACACAGAGGTATCAGCTCACACCATTCAGAATAACCATCAGGAAAGAAACTACAAACGATCAATGCTGAAGAGGTTGTGGAGAAATGCATACCCTTAATTTGAAGTGGGACGTAACCTGGTAAGAGTCACTAATGGGAACAGGGTGGAGGTGCCTTTAAAAGGTAAACATTGAGCTACTATATGATCCAGCAGGCCCACTCCTGGGCCTATAACATAAGAAGACAGAACTGGAAAGACACAGGCAGGCAAATCTGCACTGCAGCAGTATTACAATAGCCAAGACATGGAAGCAACCAAAAGTCCATCAACAGATGAGTGGACAAAGAGGAACTGTTACATGTAGAGATGGAATATTAGCTCGGGAAAAAAATGAAACAATGCCATTTGCAGCACCATAGATGAGTCTAGAGGTAACCATGCAACTTGTAGTAAGTGAGAAAGCGAAAGACACCTAACGTATATCACTTATAGGTGTTACCTGAAAATTGATACCAATGAAGATATTTCCACAGAGAAAGGCAATCACAGATTCATTGAACAAACTTATGGTTCCCCAAATCGAAAGGTGTGAGGATTGGATACATTACGATATTGGGGTTAACATAGATATAGAAACACATGTGAAATATATAATCACCAAAGACCTACGGAATAGCAAGAGAAGACCACTCAACATTGTGTCATAACCTACCTGGGAAAAGGTTCCGAAGAAGAATAGATATACGTGTGTGTGAAAGAACCACATCTTGCACACCTAGAACAAACAAACAAAAAAAACATTGTAATCAAATTTGCTGCGACAAAAAATAAAACTTAAATTAAAAATATGAACAAGAAATAATGAGACATAAACTGAAAGGAATTTCTCCTGGCACATCCCATTCTAATTTTCAACCTAGAACAGGATTTCCATTAAGGCTCTGTTGCCCTGGTAACCAGATTTGGTAAAGGAGAAATGCTGCCGCCTTGTGACTGTTTCACACAACAGCAGCTTTAAACCAAGAGGTAATGGTCACTTAATATTCAAAATATGTGCAGCACTGTAAAGGACACCGGGCCTCAAAAATGTCCTGGGGTCGTAATCGACCAGAAAATTCAAAAGATGTCAACATTTCAAGAAGACAATGTCAAGAGGCATATTTTACGCACATTTTGTCTTTTCTTTTTTTTCTCTTTAAAATAAAAGGGAATTGAAAAATGCGCAACATCAGCAATGAATAAAGCCATGCAAATCCAATTACAGAAATGTTCACCTCACAGCCGTCAGAATGTTCTTCAGCAAAAAGTCTACAAAGAATAAATGCTGAAGGGGTTTCAGAGAACTGTGTACACTCCAGCTGCTGGGGGGGATGTAAACTGGTAACAGCCAGTAGTGAGAACATAATGGAGGTGCGTTTAAGGGTAAAAATTGAGCTACCATGTGATCTGGTAGGTCCTTTGATGTGCCTATCACCTGAGCAGAGCAGAATGGAAAAGACACAGGCTGGCAATCCTGCACTGCAGGAATATTTAACATAGCCAAGACTTGGAAGAAACCAAAATGTCCATCAACAGAAAAATGCACAAAGAGGAAGTGGTCCATGTAAACAATGGAATATAAGCCATGGAAAACAATGAAACAGTGCCGTTTGCACCACCATATAAGGACCTAGAGATAATCATTCAAATTAAAGAAAGAAAGTGAAAGACAGATATCCTATGACATCACTTCTAGGTGTTACCTAAAAGTTGATACTCATGAACTTATTTCCAAGAGAAGGAAAAGCATGGATTAAGAAAAAAAATTATGTTTAACTCAATGGAAAAGTGTAAGGAATGTGTGAATTAGGATATGAGGGTTAACAGACATGTACTAATACATATGAAATATATAATCACAAAATACCTATGGAATACCAAGAGAGGTCTAGGCAACACTCTGTAATAACCTACACGGTAAAGAATGCAAAGATAAATGACAGATACATTGATATAATGAACCAGATTCTGTACACCTAGGAGAAACAAAATATTTTTATCAAGTTTGCTCTGATAATTAATAAAAATTAAATTTATAAAACAAACAAGAAGTAAGGAGATATAAGCTCTTGGGGATGTGCTCTGGCACATTCCACTCTAATTTGCAGCCTACTAACACGATTTCCAGGAAGGCTCTGCTGCCCAAAAACCCAGAGTTGGAAATGTAGAAATTCTGCTGCCTTGTGGCCGTTTTCCGCAAGAGCGGCGTTAAGCCCACAGCTAATGTTCTCTTAACATTCACAAGGACTCAGGGCTGCAAAGGACACCTGCCCTAAACAACTGTGCTGAGGTAGGGAATGGACAATAAAATTCAAAACTGGCAAATTTTTCAAGACGATAGTATGAAGAGGTAAGTTTGACTCACTCTCTTGTTTAAAAAAAGGAAAATGGGTGAAAGCTCAACCTCAGGAATTATTAGACTCATGCAAATCTAATGTACAAAAAGGTTTCAACTCACACCAGTCGACTGACCATCAGCAAAAGGTCTACAAACAATAAATTCTGAAGGGGTTTTAGAGAACTGTGTACCCTCTAGCTGCTGGTGAGATGTAACGTGGTAAGAGCCAATAATGAGAACAGAAAGGAGCTACGATTAAAAGTAAAAGTTGAGGTACCATTCGATGCAGCAGTCACACCACTGGGCCTCTCACCTGAGAAGACCAGAATCGAGAAGACGCGGGCTGCAAAAGCTACACTGCAGCCTTATTCACAATAGCCAAGACAGTGAAGCCACCAAAATGTCCATCAACAGATGTATGGATGAAGAAGAAGTGGTCCACGTTCACAATAGAATATTAGCCATGGAAAACAATGAAACACTGCTATTTGAGGTGCCATAGATGAGCTTGGAGATAATCACAGAATATGAGGTAAGTCAGAAAGCAAAAGACCTATATCCTATGATATCACTTATAGGCGTTATCTAATAACTAACACAAATGAACATATTTCCACAGAGAAAGACACTCACAGACTTAGAAATTAAGTATGCTTATCTAAAAGGAAAGGTGGGTAGAATGGATAAATTAAGATTAACGTTACCATACGTATACAAATACATATAATAAACATATATCAAAAAGACGGACCATATAGCAAGGGAGGTCTACGGAACACTGTAATATTTTACATGGGAAGAGGATCTGAACATGAATAGACATATATATTGTACAAATGAACCAGATTGTGTACATCTGGACAAACAATATCTAATCATTACCCCGATTAAATAAATTTTAAAAACCATGATGTAATGAGACATAAACTTATGGGCGTTCCTCCTGGCACATTCCATTCTAACTTAAAACCTAGGACCACGACTTCCAGAAAGGCTCTGCTGCCCTAGTACCCAGATTTGGGAAAGGACAAATGCTGCCTCCTTGTGGCCGTTTCCCACAACAGCAACTTTAAACCCAGTGCTAATGGTCACTAAATATTCACCAAACTTGCAGTTCTGTAATGACATCTGCCCTCCAAAAAAATCCTGGGGTCGAATATCCACCAAAAATTCAAAAGAGGGCAACCTTCCAAGAAGACAGCTTCAAGAGATATATTGTACTCACACTTGATTTTTAACAGAAAGGAAAAAGGCGTGGAAAATGATGAATTTTAGGAATTTTTAAAGTCATGCAAACCCAAATTACAAAAACCTATCAGGTCACAGAAGTCAGATTGGCCATTAGCAAAAATGCTGCAAACTATAAATGCTGAAGGGATTGTGGAGAAGTTCGTACCCTCGGTTCTAAGGGAGACATGGTAAGAGCCACTAATGAAAACACAATGGAGGTGCTTTGAAAAGGTAAACATTGAGCTACTAGTCAATCAGTCACACCCACTGCTGGGCCTATCACCTGAGAAAATGAGAATCAAAAAGTCACAGGCTGGCAATCTTGCACTCCAGCAATATTTAATATAGCCAACACTTGGAAGCAACGAAAATGTCCCTCAACAGAGCAATGCACCAAGAAGTGGTCCATATACACAATGGAATATTACTCCGATAAAAATATAAATTAAATTAAAAAAACAAACAAAAGTAAGGAGACATCAGCCTTTGGGGGGTTATCTGGGCACATTCCACTCTAATTTATAACCGAGGAAGACCACTGGCCGGAAGCTCTGTTTCCCTAGTACCAGCATGGGGAACAAAGAAAGGCTGCCGCAATCTGGCCGTTACCTGCAAAAGCAGCTTTAAAGCCTGTGCTAATGGTCACTTCATGTGAACAAGTACTGCAGGGCTGTAAATGAAACCTGCCCTCAAAATGTTTTGAGGGAGGTAATGGCCAATAAATTTCAAAATGTAACACATACTTTAGAAAACACTTTGAAGAGCTAAGCTGTAATCACAG